>NC_041385.1:842934058-842985817 GCF_002162155.2 Triticum dicoccoides | reverse complement strand
GCGCGCAGCCCATGTCAGCTGACGTGAACTTCGGGCGACAGACATGCCCGCTGGCATGGTGCCGACATTAACTTTGGGCGACGACATGCTCGCTGGCACGATATATGGCCGCGGGCCTTTTTTGAAATTTGCACGCGGACATGAAGAAAGGGCGCGGCCCTTGGGCAAACTGCTGACCCAAATCTTAAAGAGGCGAACACCGAGGGGATGGCCGATACAAACGGACAAAAATCAGACAAAAGCACCATCCGTTTGGATCGGCGCGCTGGAGTTACTCTAATGGCGTGAAAATAACCGTGAACAGACAAAATTTTAGGTAAGAAATATACGTGATCCAAAACACTGCAATTAATGTGCAGATAGACGAAATTTTAGACGGGAATCAAATAGTGCTTCAGTCATCGTAGTCTTAGTGCCATCTGAGAAGACAAAAAGCATTGCAGTTAGTGCATAGAACAGCAGCGGCAGAGGCCGCCTCGTACGTTGGCGGCATGGCCCACAAGGCTAGCACCGTTCTGTGGCAGGATGGCCGCGCCTGCCAATTTCTGTTACTCGCCGGTGGCCGCCTGCCAATTTGGCGGCAGGTGTTGCCGCCTCCAGACGTGGCAGCAGGTGCCACGCGTCGGCTGCCGCGCCTGCCGCCACGGCTAGGGGTCTTTTTTGCCAGTTTGATCTACATGTAGTCTTTTTGTTCGTCTCGGCAAGTGGTTTTTTTGGACAAAAAATCTCTGCACTTGGGTGCAAGTGGGATGGAGGGTGCAAATAACCTGGCCGCATCAAGGTGGTCGTGCTCATTGGCTACTCTTTGTTACAATGACAACATTTTTCCAAGCTTTCTGGTGAGTGCGTCTACAGTTCAACGCTGTGGCTCCTTTCAAATCAGGCTGAGGGGGTAGGGTTCCTCATCTACGTTAGAGATGGAAGGTGTTGCACGCCTCTAGTCCCGTGGAACAACCTTGATCAAGACTTCACCTTAGGGATAGGTTGATCCTCGCTGCTTCATTTGATTGTACATCTTCGGTTAAAGTGTGGCGGAAGTTGGTATTAGCAAGCCGTGTATTTTTTTTATGTGCTTCTTGGTCATTTTAACTCATGGCTGGTTTATGGTTTTTTTTTATTTTAAAGCGGGGCTTGCGAGCCTCCGTTCTAAAAGAAAACAAGAAATTCTCATTGTAGCCTATTTCTCAATATACATAAATCTCATTAGGCAGAAGTTCTACCCATTTCACTTTGAAGAAAGCCTCTCCAGTGTTCTGCATCAGTAGTTTCAGTTTTTCACCACAAAAGACCTACTCCCTCCGTCTCTAAATATTTGTCTTTTTAGAGATTTCAAATGGACTACCACATATGGATGTATATAGACATATTTTAGAGCGTAAGTTCACTCATTTTGCTTTCTATGTAGTCACTTGTTGAAATTCTAAAAAGATAAATATTTAGGAACGGAGGGAGTAATAGGAAAATGAGCGTTTAATTGTGCAATGCATGGTATAGGTGCCGTGGCAGGAGTCGACACACATGAGAACATCGTTAGCAAATTAAGAGCATAATATATTTGGAATTTTTAAGGTTTCGTCCAGTCAATTGACGCTTTTAAGACCCGATCACTTGATAATCACAAGGCGAGGAGGTGGGCGGCACGAGAAATTAACTGGAGTAACTTATGCCAAAGCGGAAAAGTTAACAAAAGAAAGCTGCAGACATGCGCCCCCAGATTAATAATGCATTATAGGCTAGCTAAAGCTGAATACATGTACGCCCAAATTTGGATGCATGATGCAACGACTTGTAACTTGGGCCTTAGTCCGTGGGCCGAGGGACCGGCCCATCGTACTCAGATAAATAGACATTGCGTGTGTAGGTGTGGGACAGAAAGAGATGGTAGCCAATCGAGATCTTACCCCTGAGCTTCTTCTTCCCCAAGCCTTCCTCTCTCTGTAATTCTCTCTGTATTTCTCTTCGAAACTTTGAGAATCTATGAACCACACCCTCGCCATGGTAGGGAATGCTATCTGTATTGTAGCATTTGGCATCAGAGCCTCGTCAGACCCGCGCAAATTTTTTTCCCGGTGATTAGATCTGCCGATTGACCCCTAATTCCTGACAAAAGGTGCGATTCCTGTGGGAATTACGCGCAAAACACTCCGGTGTACCTGAGTTGGGTTGGAACAACCGGCGGTAACCACGACGAAGAAATCCGACAAGCCGACGCTCTCTGCACGCATGGCGGCAGCAGAGATGACACTCGCGGAGATGCAGCAGCTGATTCAGGCGACCATCAAGCAGACCAAGGCCGTTTCAGAGGCAGGGGCGCACAACGCAAAGGGGATCGAGGAGCTGCGCACCGCCGTCGACGGCTATGCGTCGTCCTCGGCGAAGGCGTTTGATGCGCTGGCACAGACCACCACCACGTCGCTTGACCGTACGGAGGCAACGATGGGTCAACTTCTCATCGCCAACAACGGGCTGGATGCAGCGGTGGATGAGATGAAGCGCTCCCTCACTGGTGTCCTCAAGCGCGTCTCGTCCCTGGAACAGGCGCAGACCACACCATCTACTCTGCCGCAACCACAGCAGCGTGTAGGGGGGTTGAGGGTGGAAGTGCCGCGTCGTGAGGGAAATCCGGCAGGTGTTGAGATGCATGTACAACGCAACATTCGATCGGTTCAAGGACAGGGTGAGCATTCCAGCAGTCATTTTCAAGCCTATGAGGAATTTTTTGATGAAGTTGATGAGCACGGAGTGTCGCCAAATTCAGCAGCACAGTGTTCCCATTCCAGATTCAGTCCTCGCATTCCTCGGTCTGATTTTCCAAATTTTGATGGTGACAACCCCAAGTGGTGGAAGCAGCAATGCGAGAAATACTTCATGATGTACTCTGTCTAAGCAAATTTGTGGGTTGATTTTGCTACGATGCATTTTCAAGGCAATGCGGCTCTCTAGTTGCAGACATATGAAGCTATGCACACAATTGACTCCTGGCCTCAGCTGTGTGTTGCAGTGTTCGCCAAGTTCAATAGAAACAAGTATTCCAGGTTAATGGATGTGTTCTTTGCCTTGCGACAGGAAGGTTCAGTTGATGATTATGCTCATTGTTTTGAGGAGTATATGCATAAGATCCTTATGTACAATCCTGCATATGATGAGACATTTTTTTTGAATCGGTTTATGGAAGGACTGAAACAAGAGATACGGGTTGCAGTAAAATTGCAGCACCCAGTTATGGTGGATGTGGCATTTGCTTGTGCACAAACACAAGAGGCATTGCTAGCTGAAGATACTAGTCGACCAGTAGTCAAACTAGACTACAAGCAAAGGAACAAGCAGTATGTGCATCAAGGATTACTTGGGTCAGCTCCCGGAGATCAGAAAATAACAGAGAAAGGGAAATTCTATGAGAAATTTGATAATCTTAGGGCTCAGAGAAGGGCCAGTATTTGGACCAGGTCACAAGTGTCCCACATCAATTCAAATACATGTTATGGAGGAGTTATTATCAGCACTACAACTTCCAGAGCAATTGGATGAGGCAAAGTAAGAGCAGACAATGATACTGCGTCTGAGACAGAAGAAACAGTAATGAAGTTATCTCTACAAGCAGTTAGTGGAACTTCTTGCAAAAAGAGTATCAAGTTGCAGGGCATGATAGGGAAAACTCACCTTCTTATTTTGATTGACTCTGGTAGCTCAAATAACTTCATCAGTGAGAAGTTAGTGGAGAAACTGTAGTGCCCTGTCGAACAACTCAATCCAGCTTCAGTTAGGGTAGCCGGTGGTGGCTTATTAACCTGCTCTAAACAAGGTTTGGGACTTCAATGGTGGTGTCAGGGTACTAGCTTTACTACATCTCTGAAAGCATTACCACTGGATAACTATGACATAATTCTGGGAATGAATTGGTTGGAGACCATGAGTCCCATGTGGGTGGACTGGCGCAAGAAAATCATGAAATTCAGTTACACGAACACAGAAGTAACACTGACAGGAATTCTGGAAACTGCAACTGATTGCAAACAAATGTCAGCACACGAACTAAAAGGTTTACTGCAAACTGATGCTGTGGATCACATTATTCAGCTCTATCACATATCTGACACTATACCTCAGTCAGAAATTGTGCCTGAAGAAGTACAGAAACTGCTTGCTAAACACAAGGAATTGTTCTCAGAACCTACATCTCTACCTCCACACAGAAGTTTTGATCACAAAATTCCTTTGTTGCCTGGGGTTGTGCCTGTCAATGTCAAACCCTACAGATATAACCCAATCCAAAAAAATGAAATAGAGAAACAAATAGCTACTATGCTACAACAGGGTATTATTCAATTAAGTTCCAGTGCATTTGCTTCTCCTGTTTTACTAGTCAGGAAAAAGGATGGTACCTGGCGTTTCTGTGTTGATTATCGTCACTTGAATGCAATCACTGTGAAACATAAGTACCCCATGCCTGTCGTGGATGAGTTATTGGATGAGTTAGCTGGCGCTATGTGGTTCACCAAGTTGGATTTAAGAGCAGGATACCACCAAATTCGATTGGTGGAAGGAGAGGAGCATAAAACAGCTTTTAAAGTGCACAATGGGTTATATGAATTTAAAGTTATTCCTTTTGGAGTGACTGAAGGACCTGCTACTTTTCAAACTGGGATGAATACTGTGTTAGCTCCTTTACTCAGGAAAAGTGTGCTCTGTTTTATGGATGACATACTAGTGTTCAGTGCTACATTCAAGGAACACCTCAAGCATCTTAAGGAAGTATTCGACCTGTTAGCTGCTAACCAGCTCTATGTAAAGATGAGTAAGTGTTCTTTTGCTCAGCAGAAGTTAGAATATTTGGGCCATGTTATTAGCAAGGATGGAGTAAGTACAGATCCTGCTAAAGTGCAAGTAGTAAAGGACTGGTCTGTTCCCACTACTGTCAAACAAGTGAGAGGATTTATGGGGCTCACAGGATATTACAGAGAGTTCATCAAGAACTATGGCATCATTAGTAGAAGCTTGACAGACTTACTCAAGAAAATAATTGTCTTTGTGTGGACACCCACTAATCAAGCAGCTTTTCAGCAACTGCAGACTGCATTGGTCACTGCTCCAGTGTTAGCATTGCCAGATTTCAATAAACCATTCACAATAGAGACAGATGCTAGTAATGTGGGGATTGGAGCAGTCTTGATGCAGCAAGGACATCCTATTGCATACCTAAGTAAAGCCCTAGGACCCAAAGCACTGGGCCTGTCCACTTATGAGAAGGAGTGTTTGGCAATTTTGTTAGCAGTGGAGAAATGGGAATCATATCTGCAACATGATCACTTTACTATAAGCACTGATCATCGCAGTCTGATACACTTTCAGGACCAAAAAATTTCCAATCACATTCAACAGAAAGCACTGTTAAAGCTTATGGGCCTAAAATACAGTGTGGTGTACAAAAAAGGGTTGGAAAATGGTGTTGCCGATGCTCTCTCCAGAGTGGAAACACAAACTGCAATATACTCCTTGTCTTACTGCACACCTCAGTGGTTGGAAGTAGTAGCTGAGGGTTACTTGACAGACCCTCAAGCAAAAGAATTGCACACTGAATTAAGTGTGGCCAGCAGTAATAACAAGGGTTTTTCCCTGCAGCAAGGAATTATCAGGCACAAGGGGAGAGTTTGGTTGGGAGAAAACAAAGAAGCACAGTAAGCAATTCTGCTCTCACTGCACTCTAGTGGCATTGCTGGACATTCTGGGGTGCAAGGCACATATCAGCGAGTGAAAGCATTATTCTCCTGGCCTGCTCTCAAACAATCCGTGGAACAGTTTGTCAAGTCATGTTCTATCTGTCAGCAAGCTAAGTCAGAGCACATAAAGAAACCAGGTTTGCTTAGTCCTCTTCCCATACCTAAAGAAGCTTGGAATATGGTTAGTATGGATTTTATCAGCGGTCTTCCCAAAAGCAAAAACTATGACACAATCTTGGTTGTCATAGACAAATTCAGCAAATATGGTCATTTCATACCACTCTGTCATCCCTTTACTGCACTCTCTGTTGCACAAGCATATTTGGACAATGTGTATAAGTTACATGGATTACCTAAAGTTCTCATAACTGATAGAGATCCATTGTTCACTAGCAATGTGTGGCAGGAGTTGTGCAAACTTACTGACACCAAGATGAACATGAGCACTGCAAACCACCCTGAAACTGATGGCCAAACAGAGAAGTTAAATCAGTGTGTGGAGACATTTTTAAGGTGCATGGTGCATTCGGCACCCATGAAATGGGCACAGTGGATCTCACAGGCTGAATACTGGTACAATACAAATTTTCATTCTTCCCATGGACATACACCCTTCAAGGTTCTCTACGGTTATGAACCAAGGCATCTGGGCGTTGGAAATCTCCAATCAGACACACCTACAGATCTTACCAGTTGGTTGTCAGAGAGAAATGCAATGACTGCACTTATACGTGATCAACTTCAACGTGCTCAACGGCGCATGAAAACTCAGGAAGACAAGCATCGCTCCGAGCGGGTGTTTCAACCGGGCGATTGGGCATATCTGAAACTTCAACCATATATGCAACAGTCGGTGCCTCGTCGCACTAACCACAAACTGGGTTTTATTATTTTTATTTTCTGCACGTGTTTTCGGCTTTTTAGATTGTTTTTTGGGTTTTTTTTTGGGATTTTTGGTTTTCCACCAGTCACTCTTAGCTTTTTGACAACATTTTTAAAAAAAACACGATTTCCACAAAAAACGCATTTTTTATTTTTGTACCCTTCCATGAGAGGTACAGATTTGCTTCCACAAGAAGCACGACTTTGTTTTCGCGAGAGGTACGACCCACTACTAGGGAAAATCATATACACATAATCTTACCAGTAGCGCTCCTCAAAATACGACGCTACTGCTATTTAGCAGCAGCGCGTGATAGCAAAACATGCTGCTGAAAGGAAAATAGCAGTACCGCGTCCACACAAAACCGCGCTACTGCTCTATTTGCTATGACCTCGCCACCCAGCTAGTTATAGCAGTAGCACCCTATACTGAACCGCTCTACTGCTATAGAAGTTAGCAGCAGCGCGCTTCTAAGAAAATCGCTACTGCTAAGATCAGCCCACAAGTTTAGTCCCACCTCGCTCCGCGAACAGGGTGTTTACCACCTTAAATAAGTTACTTCTGAAAGGATCACAACCAGTTAGTCTTCACTGAACTCTATGTGTAAAATTTGTGGCTGCAATATGAGTCCTCTCCAGTTCCTACCGGAGAGGACTCATATTGACAATTCAGATTGTACACAAAAAGATAATTGGCCAATGTATTTTTGCATTGACGTATTTTTTGTATACTTACACTTAGCAGTAGCGCTTTATCTGCAAAGCGGTACTGGTAGGCCAACTTAGCAGTAGCGCGTAACAATGCACAGCGCTACTGCTAGTACTACTAGCTCAAGCGCGTTTTGGTAAACATGCTACAACTACAATTACCTTATCCCCACGCGCACGACCGACCCTCTCTCTCACTCACTCTCACTCTCGCCCGCGCGCCGATAACCGTCGTCGTGCATCGCCGCCGCCGCCGCCTTCGTCCGTCCGCCGCCGAGGTACTCCCCTCCTTCCGTCCCTCCTCCCTCCTACTCGCACGTCCTCCCTCGGCCTGCGGCCGCCCCTCCCTCCTCCGCCGCCGCCCTCCTCCCTCCGCCTGCGGCCGCCCCTCCTCCCTCCTCCGCCGGCAGCCCTCCTCCCACCGCCCTCGACCTCACCGCCGCCACCCGAGCCCACCCAGCACCGCCGCCTCCCGATCCCGCCCTCGCCGCCCCTACCTCTCCGTCGCCCCCCACCCTCTTTCTCTCTGCTTAGTTAGTACTAGATGTTGTTTAGTAGTAGTAGATGTTAATTTAGGGTTCATAGATAATGATTTTTAGTAGTAGTAGATGTTAATTACTAGTAGTGATGGTACTAGTTAACTAGGGCAGTATGATTAATAGTAGTTGTAGTTGAACTACTTTAGTTGTAGTTGAACTAGTTTAGTAAGTAAATTAATAAACTAGTTGAATTAGTTGAACTAGTTGAATTAATAGAACTAATGTATTTTTAGTAAGATAATTAATATAACTAGTTGAACTACTTTATTTTTAGAAAGAACTAGTTTTTTTCTATTTATAGTAAGTTTATATTTAGTAAGAACTAGTTGAATTAATAAAACTAGTTGAACATGTCATATTTGTTGTTATTTTTTTAGTTTAAGCAGTTATTCGGGATATATTAGTGATAACTTATACGGTTTTTGCTTTTGCAGAAATCAAGGAGCCCCTCCATCATCCCCGCCGTCGTCCCCGTCACCGACCCCCTCCGACATCAAGGTGAGACCAGCCAAATATCCATGTATACCTTCTGTTGCTCAAACAGGATATGTGGTTGCCCAAGTGGCCGTTCATGTTCAGTTTACACCTCCGAGTGGCCTATGTTTTGCCGGAGTGTTGATTAATTTCCATTCTGGGAAATTTCAGGCGCTCGATATGTCCTTTTTTAGCAAAGGTCATGCCGGATTTTTCCGTGAATTCTGGCATGACTTGTGCTAGAATATGTAGGAAATATCGAGTGGCCTGGATTTTCTCAAAAAATAATGATCTAATTTAGGTTTTTAGTACATATATTTAATTTTACAAGTTTAATCTTTGAATTATGAACGTAGAAATGTCGTACTCGGACGACGACAGTCTCCCGGGAGAGTGCAGCTGGTGCCACGATGATCGTGTTGGGGAACGTAGCAGAAATTCAAAATTTTCCTACGTGTCACCAAGATCTATCTATGGAGAAACCAGCAACGAGGGAAGGAGAGTGCATCTACATACCCTTGTAGATCGCTAAGCGGAAGCGTTCAAGAGAACGGGGTTGAAGGAGTCGTACTCGTCGTGATCCAAATCACCGGAGATCCTAGTGCCGAACGGACGGCACCTCCGCGTTCAACACACGTACAGCCCGGTGACGTCTCCCACTCCTTGATCCAGCAAGGAGAGAGGGAGAGGTTGAGGAAGACTCCATCCAGCAGCAGCACAACGACGTGGTGGTGATGGAGGAGCATGGTAATCAAGCAGGGCTTCACCAAGCACCACAAGAGAGGAGGAGGTGGAGAGGTAGGGCTGCGCCAAGAGGGAGAGAAACTCATGTGTTGGCAGCCCCAAAACCTCAAGTATATATAGGGGGAAAGGGGGCTGCGCCCCCTTTAGGGTTTTCCCACCCCAAGGGGTGCGGCCAGCCCTAGATCCCATCTAGGGGGGCGGCCAAGGGGGGAGGAGTGCCTCCCAAGTCAAGTGGAGGCCCTCCCCCTTAGGGTTTTCCCCTTCCCATGCGCATGGGCCTTGGGGGGGCTGGTGCCCCTGGCCCATTAAGGCTAGGGCGCCCCCCTACAGCCCATGCTACTGTATTGGACGTGGTGGAACTATTTCCGGACCTCCGGACCCCTCCGGAATCCTCCGGAACCTTCTGGAAGCTTCCCGGTACAATACCAAAAAAACCTGAACTTTTTCCAGAACCCGAACAACAACTTTCCATATATAAATCTTTACCTCGGGACCATTCCGGAACTCCTCGTGACGTCCGGGATCTCATCCGGGACTCCGAACAACATTCGGTAACCACATACAAACTTCCTTTATAACCCTAGCGTCATCGAACCTTAAGTGTGTAGACCCTACGGGTTCGGGAATCATGCAGACATGACCGAGACGTTCTCCGGTCAATAACCAATAGCGGGATCTGGATACCCATGTTGGCTCCCACATGTTCCACGATGATCTCATCGGATGAACCACGATGTCAAGGACTCAATCGATCCCGTATACAATTCCCTTTGTCTAGCGGTATTGTACTTGCCCGAGATTCTTTCGTCGGTATCCTATACCTTGTTCAATCTCGTTACCGGCAACTCTCTTTACTCGTTCCGTAACACATCATCCCGTGATCAACCCCTTGGTCACATTGTGCACATTATGATGATGTCCTACCGAGTGGGCCCAGAGATACCTCTCCGTTTACACGGAGTGACAAATCCCAGTCTCGATTCGTGCCAACCCAACAGAAACTTTCGGAGATACCCGTAGTGCACCTTTATAGCCACCCAGTTACGTTGTGACGTTTGGTACACCCAAAGCATTCCTACGGTATCCGGGAGTTGCACAATCTCATGGTCTAAGGAAATGATACTTGACATTAGAAAAGCTTTAGCATACGAACTACGATCTTTGTGCTAGGCTTAGGATTGGGTCTTGTCCATCACATCATTCTCCAAATGATGCGATCCCGTTATCAACGACATCCAATGTCCATGGTCAGGAAACCGTAACCATCTATTGATTAACGAGCTAGTCATCTAGAGGTTAACTAGGGACTTGGTGTTGTCTATGTACCCACACATCTATATGAGTTTCCGGTCAATACAATTATACCATGGATAATAAACGATTATCATGAACAAGGAAATATAATAATAACTAATTTATTATTGCCTCTAGGGCATATTTCCAACAGTCTCCCACTTGCACTAGAGTCAATAATCTAGTTCACATCGTCATGTGATTAACGCTGATAGGTCACATCGCCATGTGACCAACATCCAAAGAGTTTACTAGTGTCTGTAAACTAGTTCACATCATCATGTGATTAAGACTCAATAAGTTCTGGGGTTTGATCATGTTTTGCTTGTGAGAGAGGTTCTAGTCAACGGGTCTGAACTTTTCAGATCCGTGTGTGCTTTGCAAATTTCTAGGTCATATTGTAAACGCTGCTTCCACGCTCCACTTGGACTATTCCAAATGGTTGTTCCACTATACGTATCCTGTTTGCTACTTAGAGTCATTCGGATAGGTGTTAAAGCTTGCATCAACGTAACCCTTTACGCCGAACTCTTTATCACCTCCATAATCGAGAAACATGTCCTTGTTTACTCCAAGGACAATTTTGACCGCTGTCCAATGATCCATTCCTGGATCATTCTTGTACCCCTTGACTGACTCATGGCAAGGCACACTTCCGGTGCGGTACACAGCATAGTATACTATAGAGCCTACGTCTGAAGCATAGGGGACGACCTTCGTCCTTTCTCTCTCTTCTGCCGTGGTCGAGCTTTAACTCTTAACTTCATACCTTACATCTCAGGCAAGAACTCCTTCTTCGACTGATCCATCTTGAACACCTTCAAGATCATGTCAAGGTACGTACTCATTTGAAAGTACTATTAAGCATTTTGATCTATCTTATAGATCTTGATGCTTATTATTCAATAGCCTAATCCAGGTTTTCCATTGAAAAACACTTTTCAAAAAACCCTATATGCTTTCCAGAAATTCTACATCATTTCTGATCAACAATATGTCAACAACATATACTTATCAGAAACTTTCCAGAAACCCACTCACTTCTTTGGAAATACAAGTTTCTCATAAACTTTTGTATAGACCCAAAATCTTTGATCATCAAAGCGCACATTCCAACTCCGAGATGCTTACTCCAGTCCTTAGAAGGATCGCTGGAGCCAGCATACCTTTTAGCATCCTTAGGATCGACAAAAACTTCCTGATTGTATCACATACAACCTTTCCTTACGAAAACTGGTAAGGAAACTCATTTTCACATCCATCTGCCAGATTTCATAAATGCAGCTTATGCTAACATGATTCCGACGGACTTAAGCATCGCTACGGATGAGAAAATCTCATCGTAGTCAACTCCTTGAACTTGTGAAAAAACTCTTCGCCACAAGTCGAGCTTCATAGATGGTGACATTACCATACACGTCCGTCTTCTTCTTAAAGATCCATTTATCTCAATGGCTTGCCGATCAACGGGCAAGTCCAGCAAAGTTCATGCTTTGCTATGGTACATGGATCCTATCTCGGATTTCATGGCTTCTAACCATTTTTTGGAATTTGGGCCCACCATCGCTTCTCCATAGCTCGTAGGTTCATTGTTGTCTAGCAACATGACCTTCAAGACAGGATTGCGTACCACTCTGAAGTAGTATGCATCCTTGTCACCCTACGAGGTACGTTAGTGACTTGATCCGAAACTTCATGATCACTATCATAAGCTTCTACTTCAATTGGTGTAGGTGCCACGGGAACAACTTCCTGTGCCCTGCTACACACTAGTTGAAGTGACGGTTCAATAACCTCATCAAGTCTCCACCATCCTCCCACTCAACTTTTCGAGACAAACTTTTCCTCGAGAAAGGACCCGATTCAAGAAACAATCCCTATTGCTTTCGGATCTGAATTAGGAGGTATACCCAACTGTTTTGGGTGTCCTATGAAGATGTATTTTATCCGCTTTGGGTTCGAGCTTATCAACCTGAAATTTTTTCACATAAGCGTCGCAGCCCCAAACCTTTAAGAAATGACAACTTAGGTTTCTCTAAACCCTAGTTCAAACGGTGTCGTCTCAACGGAATTACGTGGTGCCCTATTAAAGTGAGTGTGGTTGTCTCTAATGCCTAACCCATGAACGATAGTGGTAATTCGATAAGAGACATCACGGTACGCACCATATCCAATAGGGTGCAACTATGATGTTCGGACACACCATCACACTATGGTGTTCCAGGCAGTATTAATTGTGAAACAATTTCCACAATGTCTTAATTGTGTACCAAACTCGCAACTCAGACATTCATCTCTATGATCACATCACAGACATTTTATCCTCTTGTCACGAAGATCTTCAACTTCACTCTGAAATTACTTGAACCTTTCAATAATTCAGACTTGTGTTTCATCAAGTAAATATACTCAACATCTACTCAAATCATCTGTGAAGTAAGAACATAACGATATTCACTGCATGCCTCAGCACTCATTGGACTGCACACATCAAAACGTGTTACTTCCAACAAGTTGCTATCTTGTTCCATCTTACTGAAACCGAGGATTTTCAGTCATCTTGCCCATGTGGTATGATTTGCATATCTCAAGTGATTCAAAATCAAGTGAGTCCAAATGATCCATCTGCATGGAGCTTCTTCATGCGTATACACCAATAGACATGGTTCACATGTCTCAAACTTTTCAAAAATGAGTGAGTCCAAAGATCCATCAACATGGAGCTTCTTCATGCGTTTTATAATATGACTTACATGGCAGTGCCACAAGTAAGTAGTACTATCATTACTATCTTATATCTTTTGGCATGAAAATGTGTATCACTACGATCGAGATTCAATAAACCATTCCTTTAGGTGCAAGACCATTGAAGGTGTTATTCAAATAAATAGAGTAACCATTATTCTCCTTAAATGAATAACCATATTGTGATAGACATAATCCAATCATGTCTATGCTCAACGCAAACACCAAATGACAATTATTCTGGTTTAATACTAATCTTGATGGTAGAGGGAGCGTGCGATGTTTGATCACATCAAACTTGGAAACACTTCCAACACATATCGTCAGCTCACCTTTAGCTAGTCTTCGTTTATTCCGTAGCTCTTTTATTTCGAGTTACTAATACTTAGCAACCGAACCGGTATCTTAATACCCTGGTGCTACTAGGAGTACTAGTAAAGTACACATTAACATAATGTATATCCAATATACTTCTATCGACCTTGCCAGCCTTCTCATCTACCAAGTATCTAGGGTAATGCTGCTCCAGTGGCAGTTCCCCTTATTCTAGAAGCACTTAGTCTCGGGTTTGGGTTCAACCTTGGGTTTCTTCATTACAGCAGCAGCTGATTTGTCGTTTCATGAAGTATCCCTTCTTGCCCTTGCCCTTCTTGAAACTAATGGTTTCACCAACCATCAACAATTGATGGTCCTTCTTGATTTCTACTTTCGCGGTGTCAAACATCGCGAATATCTCAAGGATCATCATATCTATCCCTGATATGTTATAGTTCATCACGAAGCTCTAGCAGCTTGGTGGCAATGACTTTGGAGAAACATCACTATCTCTGGAAGATCAACTCCCACTCGATTCAAGTGATTGTTGTACTCAGACAATCTGAGCACAAGCTCAACGATTGAGCTTTTCTCCCTTAGTTTGCAGGATAAGACAATCGTCGGAGGTCTTATACCTCTTGACGTGGGCACGAGCCTGAAATCCCAATTTCAGCCCTCGAAGCATCTCATATGTTCCGCGACGTTTCAAAACCGTCTTTGGTGCCTCAACTCTAACCGTTTAACTGAACTATCAAGTAGTTATCAAAACGTGTATGTCCGATGTTCGCAACATCCACAAACGATGTTTGGGGTTCAGCACACTGAGCGGTGCATTAAGGACATAAGCTTTCTATTGTCCGCATAATCGCTACTGTCAACTTTCAACTATATTTTCTCTAGGAACATATCTAAACAGTGGAACTAAAGCGCGAGCTTAGGACATAATTTGCAAAAGGTCTTTTGACTATGTTCAGGATAATTAAGTTCATCTTATGAACTCCCACTCAGATAGACATCCCCCTGGTCATCTAAGTGATTACATGATCCGAGTCAACTAGGTCGTGTCCGATCATCACGTGAGACGGACTAGTCATCATCGGTGAACGTCTTCATGTTGATCGTATCTACTATACGACTCACGCTCGACCTTTCGGTCTCTGTGTTCCGAGGCCATGTCTGTACATGCTAGGCTCGTCAAGTTAACCCTAAGTGTTTCGCGTGTGTAAATCTATCTTACACCCGTTGTATGTGAACGTAAGAATCCATCACACCCGATCATCACGTGGTGCTTAGAAGCGACGAACTTTAGCAACGGTGCACAGTTAGGGGAGAACACTTCTTGAAATTGTTGTAAGGGATCATCTTATTTACTACCGTCGTTCTTAAGTAAACAAGATGCATAAACATAATAAACATCACATGCAATTATATAGTAGTGACATGATATGGCCAATATCATATAGCTCCATTGATCTCCATCTTCGGGGCTCCATGATCATCATCGTCACCGGCATGACACGATGATCTCCATCATCATGATCTCCATCATCGTGTCTCCATGAAGTTGTCTCGCCAACTATTACTTCTACTACTATGGCTACCGGTTAGCAATAAAGTAAAGTAATTACATGGCGTTTGTTCAATGACACGCAGGTCATACAATAAATTAAGACAACTCCTATGGCTCCTGCCGGTTGTCATACTCATCGACATGCAAGTCGTGATTCCTATTACAAGAACATGATCAATCTCATACATCATATATCATTCATCACATTCTTCTTGGCCATATCACATCACATAGCAAACCCTGCAAAAACAAGTTAGATGTCCTCTAATTGTTGTTTGCATGTTTTACATGGCTGCTATGGGTTTCTAGCAAGAACGTTTCTTACCTACGCAAGACCACAACGTGATATGCCAATTGCTATTTACCCTTCATAAGGACCCTTTTCATCGAATCCGTTGCGATTAAAGTGGGAGAGACTGGCACCCGCTAGCCACCTTATGCACCAAGTGCATGTCAGTCGGTGGAACCTATCTCACGTAAGTGTACGTGTAAGGTCGGTCCAGGCCGCTTCATCCCACAATACCGTCGAAACAAGATTGGACTAGTAACGGTAAGCATATTGAACAAAATCAATGCCCACAACTACTTCGTGTTCTACTCGTGCAAAGAATCTACGCAATAGACCTAGCTCATGATGCCACTGTTGGGGAACGTAGCAGAAATTCAAAATTTTCCTACGTGTCACCAAGATCTATCTATGGAGAAACCAGCAACGAGGGAAGGAGAGTGCATCTACATACCCTTGTAGATGGCTAAGCGGAAGCGTTCAAGAGAACGGGGTTGAAGGAGTCGTACTCGTCGTGATCCAAATCACCGGAGATCCTAGTGCCGAACGGACGGCACCTCCGCGTTCAACACACGTACAGCCCGGTGACGTCTCCCACGCCTTGATCCAGCAAGGAGAGAGGGAGAGGTTGAGGAAGACTCCATCCAGCAGCAGCACAACGACGTGGTGGTGATGGAGGAGCGTGGTAATCAAGCAGGGCTTCGCCAAGCACCGCAAGAGAGGAGGAGGAGGAGGAGAGGTAGGGCTGCGCCAAGAGGGAGAGAAACTCATGTGTTGGCAGCCCCAAAACCTCAAGTATATATAGGGGGAAAGGGGGCTGCGCCCCCTTTAGGGTTTTCCCACCCCAAGGGGTGCGGCCAGCCCTAGATCCCATCTAGGGGGGCGGCCAAGGGGGGGAGGAGTGCCTCCCAAGTCAAGTGGAGGCCCTCCCCCTTAGGGTTTTCCCCTTCCCATGCGCATGGGCCTTGGGGGGGCTGGTGCCCCTAGCCCATTAAGGCTAGGGCGCCCCCCTACAGCCCATACTACTGTATTGGACGTGATGGAACTATTTCCGGACCTCCGGACCCCTCCGGAATCCTCCGGAACCTTCTGGAAGCTTCCCGGTACAATACCGAAAAAAACCCGAACTTTTTCCGGAACCCGAACAACAACTTTCCATATATAAATCTTTACCTCCGGACCATTCCGGAACTCCTCGTGACGTCCGGGATCTCATCCGGGACTCCGAACAACATTCGGTAACCACATACAAACTTCCTTTATAACCCTAGCGTCATCGAACCTTAAGTGTGTAGACCCTACGGGTTCGGGAATCATGCAGACATGACCGAGACGTTCTCCGGTCAATAACCAATAGCGGGATCTGGATACCCATGTTGGCTCCCACATGTTCCACGATGATCTCATCGGATGAACCACGATGTCAAGGACTCAATCGATCCCGTATACAATTCCCTTTGTCTAGCGGTATTGTACTTGCCCGAGATTCGATCGTCGGTATCCTATACCTTGTTCAATCTCGTTACCGGCAAGTCTCTTTACTCGTTCCGTAACACATCATCCCGTGATCAACCCCTTGGTCACATTGTGCACATTATGATGATGTCCTACCGAGTGGGCCTAGAGATACCTCTCCGTTTACACGGAGTGACAAATCCCAGTCTCGATTTGTGCCAACCCAACAGACACTTTCGGAGATACCTGTAGTGCACCTTTATAGCCACCCAGTTACGTTGTGACGTTTGGTACACCCAAAGCATTCCTACGGTATCCGGGAGTTGCACAATCTCATGGTCTAAGGAAATGATACTTGACATTAGAAAAGCTTTAGCATACGAACTACGATCTTTGTGCTAGGCTTAGGATTGGGTCTTGTCCATCACATCATTCTCCAAATGATGCGATCCCGTTATCAACGACATCCAATGTCCATGGTCAGGAAACCGTAACCATCTATTGATTAACGAGCTAGTCATCTAGAGGTTAACTAGGGACTTGGTGTTGTCTATGTACCCACACATGTATCTGAGTTTCCTGTCAATACAATTATAGCATGGATAATAAACGATTATCATGAACAAGGAAATATAATAATAACTAATTTATTATTGCCTTTAGGGCATATTTCCAACAGATCGAGGTATGTGCGACAGGTTCGTTGAGTTGGACGAAGATCGGCGCTTCAGCATTAAGCTCGAGGAGACCTTCGATGTTGAAACGGTACGCAACAACGACAAGAGTTTTTTTTCATAATTAAGCATGACTTCAACTATTTCAACGTCTAATTTTTATCTTTTACAATTTGACTAGCTTATCCCATTCCATGCAAGACGCTATGTCTTGGAGAGGGTGGGTTTTAAAGACCATGAAAATTTTGAAACAAAGAAAATACACCTAAGGACCCATCATGATATGAATTTTGAAGTAAATCTGTACAATGCTCAGAGCGTAACCCATTTTGGTTGCCAAAATTGGGAAGCACTTTGCAAAATGTATGGTTTTTATGAGGGTATGATTGTCACCATGGATCTTGGTGATCCTGACATCGAGCAAGACAATATGGACATTTGGGTCCTTGTTGATACGCTTCCGATTCTACTGCAATGTGAGTTTCTCAAACATAGTTATTAACTAATTTATATTGTTTATTTCAAAATAGTTGACGGCTTATTTCCATTGACAGCTTATTTTGAATCTTCAAAGAATGTGCAGAAGATGGTAGACAAAACCCACTACACCGATGGCTCTGAATTAACTTATAAGGAGAAAAGTCATCTGATTGCTTATTGTACTTATCTTGAGAATTACAACACCTATTATCGAACTCCTCCAAATTATGGTGAATACGTGTCACTAGTGCACGTGTTGAACCACTATAACTTCTATGGAGATACCCTGGTAAGATTTTTTACTATTACGACATCCGTGCATCTTTTGCATACTTCTAAAACTAGTACATCATTGCTAACTACGAAGTTATTACTATGTTTTTCAACAGAAAATCCCGATGGATTGTGTGCCTCATCTGATGTATCAGAATGGTCGCCTTACAGTTCTGAACATACAGCCAGGTCAATCTAAGGAGCTCACCTGTGCATATCAGATTTCTAAAATCGGTGAACACATGCTAATCAAAGAATGGAAAAAATGTTTGGACATTCGCAAGGAGGTTCTTGGAAGTAACATTAAGCGAAAGGCAAGAATTGGAGACAGGATAATCTCCATTCTCCATAATGAAGAGTCAGGGGCTATTTTGTTTTTTGCTATTTTACCTTAGAGAATATAGTAGGTCCCAAGAGAATGTAGTAGGTCCTATGAGGTACAATATGTTTATTATGTGATACAATGTGTTGGAGTTGATGATGAGGAGTACTTGTGATTACGACTAGTGACCAATTTGCTATGTGATGTCTCATTGATAAAAACGATGATCTTGAGGAGGTGTTATATGACAATGATGTATTATGATGATAAGTTGTTAATGACATGATAATGATGATGATATTTATTATATCATTGGGTGAAAGAACCGCGGATTAGTTTCAAGTGGATGTCCATCCACTTGAAACTAGTCCACGGTTCTTTCACCCCGTGATGTAATAACTCATTATGATGTAAAAACAATCTCTAAATTCCTGTTGTATGAAAACTTGTGTAAAGGTGTATGAAATACAACATGAAATAAAAAAAATACTAAATAATAGTAGTAGCGCGGGCAAGGAGGAGCGCTACTACTAATTACCAGCAGCGCTGCTCTGGAGAAGCGCTACTACTAGATAAATTTAGCAGTAGCGCGGGTCCAGGCACGCTACTGCTAAGCTTTAGCTGTAGCGCCTTATCAGTAGCGCTCCTGGCCGCGCAACTGATATGCCTAAAACCCGCGCTGCTGCTAGGCTTTTCCCTAGTAGTGATCGTGCCTCTCTGAAATAGGAAAAATGTGTTTTTTTTTTCCTTGCGCGAGAGGCATGGCACGTTTGTGCCTCTCGAAAGCGGAAAAGAAACGTGGAGTACAGAAGGAAAAACAGAGCCCAATTCGCAGAAATTGTAGGAACAACATACATGTCAGTTTTGTAATAGCCAATTAAAATAAGAAATAACATTCTCAGAAAGATGTTCAGTCCAATAAACATATTCGAGGGTTGAGACACGGCATGACCATGTTTGTCCAAAAACAATTTGAATCAGCATGTATGTCATGGAACTTTCGTAGAAGGTTTTGTCATATTTGGGGAGGACATTTTTTGAAGTTCCAGGGAAATAACTGAACATTCTCATCGATTTATACAGAAAAGGTTGTACACATTTGAGCCAAGATTTTTTTTCCTAACTTGCTTTCCATCGCTGCTGGTTAAGTAAGTAGCCACCATGGCTACTTAACATGTGGCTGTGGCTATGGTTATGGCTGATTTGGCATAATCTTTTAGCTAGTATACTAAAGATAAGATGAGCAAGCGGATCTGGAAAGTGTATTTGTGATTGCCTCTGTATTGTGTTTAAAAAACAAGGTAGAAAATAAAAATTTAAATGAATCCTTAATTTTGTTGTGTTGCTCCAAATAAAGCAAAGGATGACATATAATCAGTGGATGTACAATGGTTTTATCTGTCGGAATCGAGTTACATTAGATTGGATCGCAAAAACCTAGATCGGAAGTTTTCTAACAAAAAACACTACATTTGTTAACAAATATATGATGTTTTGGATTTACTATGGACTATATACAGACTGAAATGATGAACAAACACATAAAAATACATCTATATACATCCGATACAGAAAGAAGTTAAAACATCTTATATTAATAAACGGTAGGAGTACATAGGAAATAGTGGAACATGAAAATCATATTTAGCTTCTTCTCTTCCAGTTCAGGATGTACGCCATGAACTGGATACAGAGATATACAGAATAGGTGTACACCAGAAGGGCCAATAGAAAAAGTGCTATATTGAACGGCTCCATGGAGATGCTACCGATGGCGAAGGAAACATCAGCAGATACAGCGACCGAATACATCATACCTCTTATTGCCCTCAGGGTATTGTTAGGCGGGGCTTCTCGCATAGATATCAGCATGATTATCACTGTCAACGCATTCGTGAAACAAAATGTGTTTACCGCCAGAAAATATAGGAATTCCAAACATCGCCATCTTTCATCCAGGACGGCGGACGGATATTTGCTTGGTACGACATGCCGACAAAAAGCGTGGCCACTGTCATCAACCACCCCCGCATGTCCTGGAGGAACTTCTTGTCATCATCTGTACCTGCATCGCCGCATGCGGCATCACAGTTGGCAGCTGCTTCTCGAGCTGCCAGTGCTGCCGCCGCCGCAGCTTCAGCACGTACCACATCACGGTTAGTGGCAACTTCTCCGTCTGCTACCGCAGCATTGGCACGTAGCGCATTACCGTTAGTGGCTACCGGTGATGTTGTTACGGTAACAGCTTTTCGAGCTGCCAAAGCTGCTTCTGCTGCTCCATGACCATCTATTGCATCACAGATGGTAGCAGCGTTTCCAGCTGCTGAAGCTGCTGCTACAGCACGGCGACTTTTTGCAGCACAACCGACAGCAGCTTTTCGAGCTGCCAAAAATGCTGCCTCTGCAGTCGCACGCGCCACCTTGTGGCCGCGCGCAGCTTCTTTAGCTGCTGATATTGCTTCCCGGCGATTTGCCACATCACACCAAGTAGTAGCAGCTTTGTCAGCTACCAATTTTGCTGCTGCTGCATCGTCACGTGCGGCAACACAGAGGACGGCAGCTCTTTGAGCTGCCAATGTTGCTTCTGCGGCAAGGGTACAAGCCACATCACAGTCGGCAGCAGCTTGCCGAGCTGCTTGAGCTTTCGTCTCTGCAGCTGTTGCCCCTGTAACGGCCACCATGGGTGCTATTTCTATCCTGGCTTGATCCTGTGGCCGGCCGGACATAGATGTTAAAGTTGAAACCCTGATATGATTGAGAAACGATAATGAAAATGCATATGAGTAAAATCACAGACTCATAGTAACGAAAATGTACACGAGTAAAGTAAAAATTGATAAGAGTAGCAATACCTGTAGGAGGAGCAGCAACAATAGCTGTAGCAGAGTCAAACCAGAAGAAGGAGCTGAGGGAGATGGTGAGAATTAGCACAACAACCGCTTGGTACTTATAAATACCAGGATTCAAGTTGGAATAGTACCTTTCCCCTCTTGCATCACACACACACTCACACACACACACACACACACACACACACACACACACACACACACACACAAAGTGAGAGGGAGACCTCCAACCGTATTTCAAAAAACACGTAACCTTCACTTCATTGGTTGCTGGCTTGACTCACACATGCCTGCACGATGTTCACCCACTATTACCGATCTAGGTTTGCACTTACAGTATGTGACGGAATCTTTATCTCTACTGGGTCATCCACTGTCATATCTAGCTGTATTTGTCATATTACTTGACGGTTGCTAAGAGCTATTAGTTTTTTTTTCTTTGAAAAGGAGGATGACCCCAGCCTCTACATCAGAGCGGTGCATACATCCATTTTATTAATTATTCATAAACACCTTATAAAGTAATACATTCAGTATGTCTGTAGCCATCATCTTGGCAGCATCTGTCCCTACTACTATCAACTTAATGAAGGGGTGCGTACTGTCCAGGCCGTGCATCTAGCTAATTAATTAGTTAGTTAGTTGTCAGATGCGTGCTAGACTTGCATGCATGTAATGATCCGTTGGTAGTTGTCATATTAATTGTTGCTGAAACATAGCTAGGTACATGCATTTTAGGGACAATTAGTATGGGAGGGATATTTCGCATGGCAAACTGGAGTAGCACATGCACGACGGGACGGAGAAATAGTTCCGGCGGTCAGATTAATAATGCATTATGCCAAACTCACATACTGAGTATTTAACAAAAAACTACCACATTTCGCGGAACCATACCTACAAACTACCACATTTCGCCAGAGCGCCCGAGCGAAGGTGGCGAGGCCTTGGCACGACGGCGGCCGCCATGGCCAAGGCGAGCAGACGGCTCGGCTAGGAGGGAGGGCGGCGCAGGTGGCGGGGCAGAGTGGCGGAGTGCACATGAAGTGTTTGAGGAAATGCCAGAGTAAGAGGAGGAAGAAGATTAATGCTGACAGATGGGCCCATCCTGTCAGAAAGGCGTTTAGAAGAGGCGAATCGGGCACTTTCCCGACATGGTAGTTTTTAGTCAAAGATTAGGCAAAAAGTGGTAGTTTTCTGCACAATTTTGTAAAGTGGTAGTTTGTAGGCACGGTTCCATGAAATGTGGTAGTTTTTTGTTAAATACTCCTCACATACTAGATCACCGTTTGCGTTGCCAACTTTGGATTAGTTTAAGCAAAGCTGCTATGCATGCAGCAGTATCCAGTGCCAACGCCTAGAGGAAACAACATCAGTACAACTTTTGATGCTCTATGCTTGCATGCAGCAGCTGTCCTTTTGAGCCTCCAACCATACTTAATCAAAAGGAATCTTCAGTTTAGTGGTTGGTGATTTCTTTCCTACATGCCTAGATCCAGGATCCACCCACTATTTAGATCCGTTGGGCACAGCACTAGCATAGATAAAATGAAGAGTTGCAGCCTCTGCGCCGAAAGAGACAATTCAACACATGTGGTTTCTTACTTGGGCCTTAAACTATGTGTGGAATCTTTTACTAGTCAACTAACGGTTTGAATCCTGATCACGTGACACCTGCCAAACAAGGAGGTGGGTGGCACGATAAACTGGAGTAGTACATGCTGGCGCCATAAACCGGAGTAGTACATGCATGCCAAAGTGCAAAGCTTTAGGCCGAGTTCGGTATACCGGTGAAGAAACCAGAGGAACATGAAAATGTGCAGGAATAGAGTTTGTTGAACAGTGTAACCCTGCAGTTCTCAAAACAGAGAAGGAGATGTGTTCGGTTCAGAGGAAATCATTGGAGATGAGTGGTACTATTAATGCAGTAATATTAAAGTATTTATTGGGCCACCGATCTGTCTAATCACTGCATGCTGGTTCGTCTACTCTCACACTGATGTGAAAAAAAATTATATTTATGTTGTACTGTGTTGCCTCGGGCCTCCGCCCAAAAAAGAGGCTAGACTAGATTTTTGCATCCCTGTGAAATAGACACTGTTGACACACCTTTCCATAGGAACATTGTCGGTGATTCCTTTGATCCGAACGCCTTCGAAGGAAATAAAAACTATGGAATGAAAATTCCTCTGGAAAGCTAAGCAATCCCATGAAGCGAACACACCTTAGGCTGCGTTCGCTTCACACGACTTATGATCTTTCCAGAGGAATGTCCATTCCACTGCTTTTATTTCCCTCGGTAATGTTCGGATCAAAGGAATCATCTACAATCTTCTTATGAAAAAGGTTTGCTCATAGTGGCTGTTAGACAAACTAGGGTTTGGAACAATGCTCGATGCCCTTGGTGGACACGGTTGTCATATATTTATAAAAGGGAACCGTACAAGTACAGGTTATGTTATAACACGTATATCTACTATATACTTAGTCTTACACCCTCCCTCAATCTTAACTATGTCCAGAAACACTCCGAATGTTAAGATTGCGTCGACATCCTTCAAAAGAATGCAAGGGCATGGGTTTAGTAAAAATATCAGCAAGCTGATCCTTAGAAGGAACAAACTTGATCTGAAGAAGCTTCTGAGGAACACGTTCCCTCACAAAGTGATAGTCAACTTCAATGTGCTTCGTTCGGGCATGAAACACTGGATTGAATGAAGGATATGTAGCACCGATGTTATCACACCAAAGGACAGGTGGCTGAGTGGGAGAGACCTTCAACTCTCGAAGCAACGACTGCACCCACATGATCTCAGCTGTGGCATTAGCAACAGCCTTGTACTCAGCTTCGGTACTACTCCGAGACACCGTGGCTTGCTTGCGAGCTTGCCATGCGATCAAGTTAGCTCCAAAGAACACAGCATGTCCCCCCGTGGATCGCCTGTCATCAGGACTACCAGCCCAGTCGGGATCAGAAAATGCAGAGATCAGTCCAGAAGGTGCCGACTGAAGATGAAGACCATAAGAACCATTGTGACGAACATAGCGCAAGATGCGATTAACAGCTTACCAGTGAGAGTCACGCGGCGCATGAAGATACTGGCACACACGGTTTACTGCAAACGATATGTCTGGTCGAGTGATAAGCAAGTACTGCAACCCACCAACGATGTTGCGGTACTCAGTGGCATCCTCAGGAGATAGCAAGTCACCAGCAAGAGCGGTCAGTTTGTCTGTGACAGACATGGGATTCATAGCAGGCTTGCACTGCAACATACCTGCACGACGTAGAAGATCCTGGGAGTACTTCTTCTGAGTAAGAGCCAAACCACCATCAGAAGGAAGAACTTCCAGACCCAGAAAATAATGCAGTCTGCCAAGGTCCTTAACAGCAAACTCAGCACCAAGAGAGGACACAAGCCGATCCGTAGCAGCAGCGGACGAACTAAGAAGGATGATGTCATCAACATAGACCAGAATGTACATAGTCACCTCCGGTCGCTGAAAGATAAACAAAGACGTGTCCGCTACAGAAGGCACAAACCCATGAGCACGAACAGCAGTGCCAAGACGTGCATGCCACGCACGAGGGGCCTGTTTCAGTCCATACAGAGCTTTGTCAAGACGACACAAATGATGTGGCTGAGCAGGATCAACAAAACCGGGTGGCTGACGCATATAAACCTCTTCCTCCAGAACTCCATGAGGGAAAGCATTCTGAACGTCAAGCCGTCGAAGCGACCATCCTCGAGTAAGAGCCAAGGAGAGAAGAACACGAATAGTGGTTGCTTTAATAACAGGACTGAATGTGTCTGCATAATCAATGCCATACCGTTGTTTGAAACCCTTGGCAACCAGACGTGCCTTGTATCTCCCAATGGAACCATCAGCATGTTTGTTCACCTTGAAGACCCATTTAGAGTCAATGACATTGACACCAGATGAAGGTGGAACCAAGCGCCAAGTGTTGTTTCGTTGAAGTGCATGAATCTCCTCCTCCATCGCAGCACGCCAGTGTGGAATACCAAGTGCTGCCTGAAAATGTCGTGGTTCAGTCGTAGGGTCAGCCTCAGTATGCACCATACAGGCCGCAAGCCATGCAACAGTGCCATCAGTGCGCTTCTTCGGTTGGAAGATGCCACTCTTGCTGCGAGTATGAGGACGCAGGACAACAGGCGGAGGTGGCGATGGAGCCACCACAGAGGAACCACTGTCCATCAGCGGTGAAGAAGACGCGTCGGGGGTGGTCGGTGAAGACACGTCGGGCGTGATCGGCGAGAATGAGCCAGAAGAAGACGACCCATGCGACGCAATAGTTGACGAGGTTGTCTGCCCAGGCGACGGCAACGCGGGTGCTGCAGGCCCATGGGGCAACGCCGCGGGATCGGCCAGCCCAGGCGGCACCGCGGGGTCGGCTAGCCCAGGCGCCAAAGCTGCAGGGTCAGCCGGCCCAGGCAGCAGCGAGGCCACGGCCCCAGGTGACCCAGGTGACAGCGCCGATGGATCGGCCGGCCCAGGTGGCAACGAGGCCACGGACACAGGCGGCGTGGGTGCCTCGGCAAGTCCACGTGCATGTCCCATGCACTCGTGATCGACGTCGCGAGCAGCATGTGTGGCAGCAGGCGCAGCCGGCGTAGTGGCGGCTTGCTCAGGTGAGGCCTCATAATCATCCTCAAGAAGCTCAAGTCGCACACCTCGTCCAGTCCCTGCACCATGGTTAGGCAACACAAAGGAGAATATGCAGCATCCACAAATTGAGCAGGCAAAACTGGAAAAGAGTGCAACTCGGTGACGGGAGTATCAGTGGATGATGTGAATGTGGAAAAAGGGAAGACAGTCTCATCGAACACAACATCACGGGAAATGTAAACGCGAATCGTCGGAATATGAAGACACTTGTAACCTTTGTGGACAGGACTGTACCCAAGGAATACACACTTTTTTGATCGATACTCAAGTTTATGCTTGTTTTATGGACGAAGATGTGGCCAGCACGCACAATCGAACACTTTTAGGAAGGAGTAATCTGGAGTTTCATGAAGCAACACCTCGAGGGGAGACTTCATGTGAAGAAGTCGTATGGGAGTCCTGTCTATCAAAAAACAAGCAGTGACAAAAGCATCGCTCCAGAACCGAGAAGGAACAGAGGCATGTGCAAGAAGTGTTAGACCAGTTACAACGATGTGACGGTGCTTGCGCTCAGCTGCACCATTCTGCTGATGTGTATGAGGACAAGACACATGGTGTGAGATGCCAAGCTTCTGGAAGAAGGTGTTGAGATTACGGTATTCACCCCCAGTCGGATTGAACATTGATAATTTTGTGCTTAAGTAAGCGCTCAACATGTGCTTGAAATTGCAGAAAAACATGAAACACATCAGATTTGCGCTTAATAAGATCAATCCAAGTAAAGCGACTGAAAGCATCGATGAAACTGCCATAATAGTTGTGACCACTGACAAAGGTTTGGGCATAGCCCCACACATCTGAAAACATAAGTTCAAGAGGAGCCTTGACAACACGACTCGATACAGAAAAAGGCAACTGATGACTTTTGCCTTGTTGACAGGTGTCACACACTAAAAACTCCATATTACTCGACTCAACAGGAAGACTATGACGATGAAGCATATGGCGCACAATGGGAGTGGCAGGATGGCCAAGGCGAGACTGCCACTGCGACAATGACACCCGAACACCACTGAAAACTTGAGAAACTTGTGCATGGGCTCGAGGCACATCAAGTGCATATAATCCATCACGAGCTCGACCACTAAGTAGAACGTCCCTCGTGTCCTGGTCCTTAACAAAAAAATGGAAAGGGTGAAACTCAACAAACACATTGTTGTCACGAGTTAATTTAGGAACCGAGAGTAAACTACGCGTGACTGAAGGAACACGAAGGACATCAAGAAGACGCAAGGTTTTAGTGGTACGTGAAAGAAGAGATGCCTGACCAACATGTGAGATGGGCATACCTGATCCATTGGCAGTGCGGACCTGATCATGACCGGTGTAGGCCTGGCGAGTGGCCAGCTTGTCAAGCTGGCTCGTCAAGTGGTCCGTGGCACCGGTGTCCATGTACCACGCAGGGTCCACCGAATATGAAGGAGTGAACCCAGGCTCCTGTGTAGCAAGAGCAGCTTGCTTCTCGTTACCTTTCCCATTGTTCCCAATGCCAAGAAAATCAAGTTTAAAGCGACGATGACAGCGAGACGCCAAGTGCCCCTCAATGCCGCAAAGTTGACACTCAACACCACCACCACAGGCCTCGCAGTGTAGCCGCTTGCGGCCAGTCGGAGGAGGAGGCGGAGCGGGTGGACGGGGCTGGTTACCCGTGGACGGCGGCGCTTTCTGCTTGGCACCACGGGAACCCCCGCGGGGAGCAGCGTTGGCAGACGGGCCCTCTGTATAGATACAAACGGAGCGGCGGGCAGCAAGCCGCTGTTCGGTGTTTAGGAGGCGCGTGTAGAGATCGCGAGGCGGCATCGGCGTGTCACGTCCATTGATGTTTTCAACAAGGGAATCATAGTCCTCATCAAGCCCATTGAGGATGAACGAAGTAAACTCCTCATCACTGAGAGGCTTCCCAATAGACGACAATGTATCAGCCATACTTTTGACCTTGTTGAAGAAGGCCATGATAGAGAGATCATGTTTCTTGACCTCACCCAGCTGGTTACGAATGGCAGATGAACGGGCCAGCGACTGCGAGGAGAAGCTGGAATCGAGGGTAGCCCATGCATCTATCGACGTCGTGGCAAAGACCACCATGCCAGCCACGGAAGGAGTGAGCGAGGACTGAATAGCACCCAGAATAGCCTGATCCTGAGCAATCCACCGACGATGAGCAGGGTTGACCACCATGACGGAGCCACCAGTGGCCGAGGGCACCGGAACCGTGGCCGGTGGACACGGAAGTGTACCGTCGACATACCCCTCAAGGTAGTGACTACGCATCAGCGGCCACACCTGAGCGCGCCACAGGAGGTAGTTATCAGCAGAGAGCTTCACCGTCACCAGATGAGCGAAGTGGAACGGTCCTGGTTCAGCCACCGGTGCGGAGAGCTGCGAATCGTACGTCGGAGGAGCGCTGTACGGAGTTAGCGCATGACCAGACGGGGACGCACGATAGTGTTGGTGATGACCGTGGGGCGCAGGAGGTGGGACGCCGTATGGCTGCAGCGGCGCGACGTACGGCACAGGGGCAGCGTAGTGCGCCCCGTACGACGCCTCGTAGGGCACCGCGGAGGACGAGGCATACGGCACTGGCGCAGCGTACGGCGGCGGCGACGGCGCGACGTACGGCCGCGGATAGGGGCCGCCGTAGGGCGCCTGGACGGGAGCACCAGGGGGACCGGAGACCGGCAGCGCAGCATGCTGAGTCCCGCCATAGCCGTAGTGCGCCAGGGACGCGTCACGAGTCCCGCCGTAGTACACCTGGGACGCATCGCGAGCCCCGCCATATGCATCGCGGGCGATCGGGGGCATCTGGATGCGCTCGAAGGAGGCAGCTGGCAGGGGAGCGTCACGGGTTATCGGGGGCGTAGGAGATCGAGGCGCGTCACGAGCGATCGGGAGCGTAGGAGATCGAGGCGCTGGCAATTGAGGCGCGGGCGGGCGTGAGGCGCTCGGACAGGCCCAGGCGAGCGGTGCAGAAGCCATGAACGGCGAGTCCATTGCTAGTGTTGACGGAGTCGGCACGGCGGCGGAAGCCGACGCGGCGGCGGCAGAGGAAGCGGAAGCACGGCGCGAATCGAACGCGTCGTCTAATACCATGTTAGACAAACTAGGGTTTGAAACAATGCTCGATGCCCTTGGTGGGCACGGCTATCATATATTTATAAGAGAAAACCATATAAGTACAGGTTATGTTACAACACGTATATCTACTATATACTTAGTCTAACAGTGGCCATTTCACGGGGTTGTGTAAATCTGGTCTGACCTCTTGTTTGGGCGGAGGCCCGAGGCAGCCACGGTGCTGTTGGAGTTAATCCCGAGTCCGGCTCTGTGTAGCTATACGTGTCCAAGTAGTGTATGTATTGGTCATCTAGTCGGTTTGGAGATGTACTCTGGCTATTATAAGTATACATGTACCCCTACCCTTGTAACCATGGATTTGTGAAAGTAATATAGATCAAAGTATCGCTCCTGCGGCAATACCAAGCTCCGCGTGTGTGTGCGTATTGTTCTTCTGGCCAGTTGGCCGCTGTGTACGCCGGTGTTGTTTGGTGGTCAGATCCATCAAAGTAGTACACGTACGTGTGTCTCCAGCCTCAAGCAATTGGCTGTTGTGTACGTGCATATCTAGCTAGCTTGGGGCAGCAATCCAAGACCGTCAGCGTTGCTTCGGTTTGTTGTCGTTCGTCGTCGGTCATCGCCGTCACCGGAAAGTACTCGGTGTCAGGTCTAGATCAAGAGGTGCAACCTTAATAAAAAAATAATTTCACATGGCAGTGAGAGATGATAGCCAACATGCAATGAACAAAATAATCTATTATGGCTGCATTAGTAGCACGAACATAGTAGGAACACCTCCCAAAGGTTAGCTACGAACCGAACACCTTTCTTTTTTCCCATGCCACTGTTTTGGGTCATGCAGGATTGTACTGTACAGCCAACCCCATTCCTGTACTTTTTAGTAAAACTTCTTCTATTTACTAATTGGAGGCACCATTCAAGTATTCTCATTAATCCACATCATCAAAATTAATTACACCGTTGGATTATAGAATATACGTCTAGGATAAAAGAAAAACTTGCGTAACATAGATTGCTCCGTATGTCCACAATAAAGGCATCTATCACGTCCTAGGTAGTAGTATAAAAAAACATTGGTATGTAGTCTCTAGAAAGAAAAAGGGAAAAGGCAGAAAGAAAACAAAAAGAGGAAAGAAATCAGCGTGGAAAACTGTACATATATCACGGAACGTGGGGATGTTGGAATCCCATAACTTACCCGAGAGATATCTCCACGAACTACTGCCTCCGCGACTCGACAACCAAAATCCCCATGCCCAGCTTCCAATCGCCTTTTCGTTCCAGCGAACATGCGCCGGCGCCGGCCACCAGGACGAGGCTGTTTGGCCGCGTCAACATGGGTGATTTCATATTGGTGTAGGCTGATTGGCTGATTTCCTATTGGCGTAGGCTGATGAGGCTAACATGATGGAGAATGAGAAGATGCTGCTGCGCTGGAGGCAGGAGGGAGAGTACCAACGACCCTTCCGTCGTGTAACCAAGGCGTACTGCATGCATCCTGCTGAAGTCTATTGAGAGAGAGAGGTTGTCGAGATGGTGAAGAAGTAGGGAACGTGAGCACCAGGTTGCTAAAGATAGATCGGGGACTATGTGCAGAGGGTGCACCATGATGAGGGATTATATTTGTGTGCAGGAAGATGATCATCATTGGGAATCAAGACGCCAAGTAGATCGCCGATGGGGAGGTTTAGTTCCATGACAAGAAGGGGAACACCCACCTACAACACGGAGCTACCCAGCAGGTATACGTACTGGAAACAGAAACATTACTGTAGTAGCTATGTGAAACAAATATACAACGTTAGACCTAATAACATTAGGACAGTCAGCATAATAATTAAGTTTCCACTATTCATTGGAATTTTGTTGTAAAGTTCCAGATCAACTCATCAATACATATTTATGAACTCCCATGATTTAGTAATTTTCTGTAATGTGCGAGAGAATATTGTGTTCTTAGAGTATTTACTTAGTGTCGAAACAAGCTTTCTCACTATTTTATATATAAACCACCATGTCCATATGTACAAGCCGTTAGGTATGCCTTAGACCTTAGGAGCACTTTGATGATGTGGTGAGATTTCAAACGACCCCACCTTCTCCATGTGTGGTACACGTACATACATCCCTAACTGTAAAAATTTGCTGTGACTGCGGCCCATTCCGAGAATTATCTTGCTTGGTCAGTTCCTCCGCTGATTAGTTCGCAATAATTATGAAAGTGTGTTCATCAGCCTCCGTCGTGTGTCTCCTGCTAAGGATAATATATGAAGGCGTGTTCATCAGCCTCCGTCATGCGTCTCCTGCTAAGGATAAAATACTGGATCTTTGGTGTGTCGGAAAGAATGACGTGCAAGGGTTGGGGACAATGAGTTAACAGATTCTGACCCATTTTTTTCATCTCTTAGTAGTTCTCCATATACCCCAGTGCATATCGTTGAGTCTTTACTTTTACCTTTGTTTCCATATTGTAACAGGCAAACATGACAGGAGAAGTGCTTAATTGGTGTGTTCCAAGCAAGATTGGTGTGTTGTGTTTCACATCCGGACATGGATGTGGGTATCTTCATACCTTTTTACTAACTGGTGAGTCATATATTGGTGTTTGTGTCCGACACCTCCGTGTGCAGCTACCAGTTTAATTAGTATGTCTTCGACTCTGATTTTCAGTTTCTCGGCAGACGCAGTAAAATTATGAACGCATTTGATATGATGCATCTAACTCAGATTTTTAATCTCAAGGATGATACGATGTGAACCAAGTTGTTTAATTTGCTTTCCTTTTACTAACTTTCTCTTGCAGGTGACTATGCATATGTGGTCTGCTAAATAATAACAAGGAGTATTTTTTGATCTATGGAGTTCTCCCTGTTCCAAAAAATAGAATAACAAGGAGTATATACCAGTACATATCGACGAAAACATCTATTGTATTGTATATTCAACACACGGATTCCATTGTTTCTTTCAATTTCAAAGAACGTGTCTACTTGAAAATATTCTTTGGCTTATGTGTGGGACAGGCAGGCCAGCAGCAGAACCCCACAAGAGCTAACAAACTTATGCTGAGTTACAAGTTCAACCTTATTCGATTGGCCAATTTTTTTAGTTCTGCATACTCACATTCAGGACCACAAAGTTGTAGATAACATCTCCCTTTTATGCATGGAGAAGGTAACACTACTCCAATAAATTCGAAGTTAATTTAGATCTTTCAATTGACAAATTCTTTAGGATACCTCTGAAGTTGGGACTTATATATACAATTTTTTCAATCATTCCGTAGTTACATGGTTCGCTTAATTTTTGGACTGCCAATACTTTATTAAGTGGTTGATAGAAATATGACCTGTCATTTATATTAAAAGATGGGTTAATTTTATGGGTTTTTTGTGGCGGACTATCATTACCTCTCGCCTATTCCTCCCATAATGCCACTGGGTGCATACTGCTATAAGGTATTTTACAACTGAACTGATCAGTTTTAATATATTTGCACAAGAATGACCAGTACTGGAAAATCGTTCTGGCCACTTTCTTATATCGATGTGATTGTTATTGCAACTGTCTTCTAAAGTCACACATAATTTCATATAGAGACCCGCTTCGGTAGAGCCCCCTACAGACCATATAAAAGGGAATATAGACCTTCCACACTTACGTATGTATAATGAGTTGTTCGTCGGTTGTATCAATCTGAAACCAAACGATCCTCAACTTTCAGTTGTATCAATCTGATGTTAACTTCTTGTTTTTGAATTATATTCCCAATGCATTGCTGTACTTAAGGATGTGTTCTTGAGAAAGTTCGCAAGATGTTCTCCTTTTTACTAATATTTTTTAGTTACATGTATAAAACTGATTGATAGAATCTCAGAGTTTCAAAGAAGAAATCATTTTCTTTTGAGCAGGCAATGTTATTATTTTTAGTACTATCTGAATCAATTGGTCATGGAATTTTGCCTTTCACAATGGTAGCAGCAAGGTTGTATCATCCACTACATCAACCCCATCAACATTATTTCATTCAGCTACGCTCAATGTTAACCATTAGTTTAGATTCTTCTAGATGAACCAATGAATTCACGCTGTTATTTTGGTGAGTGATTTTGTACTAAATTGTTTTGGTGTTTTTCCAGATATATAACAAATCAAAACGCAGTCAAGAAGAAAAAAGTAAGCCAACTTAGTAAAAACATGAGTAGGAATACACTTTATTCTATTTCTTGCCTTTATATGAGAATTATTATGATTGTATATTCCTATTTTGTTAACAAAGTGATCCTTCCTTGCGAATATATATTAGCCTGCTGGTATATCTTCTTCATTTACGAATTGGAATGTAAAACTAAAGAAATAAGCAATGGAGAATTAAAACTTTGTGAATTAATCAATGGTTTGATTCAAATTCAGATAATGGTCACTATCTCAAATCTATTGAAATTTATTGTTCGTATTCCAGGACTTAGACTCACGTCATACTGATGAGGGAAAAATATTGAAATATATGACACCTTTTGTACTATTTTGATTTAAAATGTTTATTTCCACACTGTATATTGGTATAACACCATAATGTTTAAACTGTGTAAAAATCCCTAGCCCGTGCGGATGCACGGGTTGATGACTAGTTGTTTTCCTAACCTGTATTAGGAACGGGGCCTTATTGTTTTGAGAAAACAAGGCGGCGAAGGCTGCATTCATGCACGCCCGGACCTGGATGCCACTTGCCAAGCTGCCAGTCTTAGAATAGGTTAACAATGTGCTATTAGGCTAAACTTGCAGACCAGACCACGTTTGCATTTTAAGCTTTGGATAGGAATGAATGAAGCTGCTGTGCAGGCAGTGGTATCCAGGGCGTAACAAAAAAAATTCTTCTTCGGTGACCGCCTTCGTTTGCTTCACCTCAACTACTCAACTAAGGGCGTGTTTGATAGCTCGTCGGCTCCCAGGTCCTTCAACTCCGGGTACGGATCTGGGTCAAACAGCCCAACTCCTAGAGTTGAGAACAAGAACCTGGCCATGTTTTTAGTGCAAGATACGAGGAGTTGAGAAGCTGGGAAAACCGAGCTTATCTGAAACGGCAAAGCCAGAGCTGCCCAAATTTACCAAGTTGTGCCACCTCCAAGTGAGACTTGTGTACTGATTCGGTTGATTCTTTCCTACCTTGTACCCATGATTCGTTTGTTCCCCTCCTCTTCTCCCTCCTGGGCGAATCATTTCCAACAAACCTAGCCAGAGGTGCCACCGACAGAACACCTGCCCAATATCTCAATGTAACATAGATCACATCTGGCGTCCCTCTCATCGCGACTGGGAGGGAACCTAAACCCGCCGCCAAACCCTCTCCTCCTCCTTCCTCCTCCCTCCTCGTCGCCCAACCGCGTGACCGGGCTTTGCCCGGTCGAAGTCGGTGGCAATGGGGCCTCTTCATCCCTTCAACATAGAGTCGGTGCGGGCTGGCGACTCGGGCTTGGGCATGATGCGGCTGCCGTGTGTCACGGCATGGCGGCATCTCCTTGCTGCGGCGCGACAAATGGTATTGTGATAGTTTTTGCCTTGGACAGTGGTGTTGCACGCCTCTAGTCCGGTGGAACAACCTTGATCAAGACTTCACTTTTGGCATTGGTTGATCCTGTTTGCTTCATTTGCTTGTATATCTTCGGTTAGAATGTGGCGGAAGTCGGTATTAGCAAGCCGTGTTTTTTTTTATGTGCTCCTTATAAGAAGTCCAGCTAGCACCCTTGTATTATTCGGTCGTTGTGGCTTCTTGGTCATTTGAACTTATGGCTGGTTAACTGTTTTGTTAATTTAAAGCAGGGCTCGTGAGCCTCCATTCTAAAAGAAAAGCAGAAATTCTCATTGTAGCCTATCTCTCACTGTACATAAATCTTATTAGGCAGAAGTTCTACCCATTTCACTTTGAAGAAAGCCTCTCCAGTGTTCTACATCATTAGTTTCAGTTTTTCACCACCAAAAACCTACTCCCTCCATTCCTAAATATTTGTCTTTTTAGAGATTTCAAATGGACTACCACATACGGATGTATATAGCAGCGATGCTACACTTACAGGCATTTTTTCACGAATTAAAGCTTACGCGCAGAAGTGGCCTCATTGGATTGGGAGGAGGAGGGCCTCACACCTGAAATTCAGTGGGGAGGGGTGGATTAGATGCTGCCACATCCGCCCGTATATCAGTTTCCGTGACTGTCGTCCGTAAGTAGAGCATTTTCGTGTATATAGACATATTTTAGAGTGTAAATTCACTCATTTTGCTCTGTATGTAGTCACTAGAAATCTCTAGAAAGACAAATATTTAGGAACGGAGAAGTAATAGGAAAATGAGCGTTTAATTATGCAATGCATGGTTTAGGTGTCGTGGCAGGAGTCGACACACATGAGAACATCGTTAGCAAATTAAGAACACAATATGTTTGGAATTTTTAAGGTTTCGTCCAGTCAATTGACGCTTTTAAGACCGGATCACGTGATAATCACAAGGCGAGGAGGTGGGCGGCACGAGAAATTAACTGGAGTAACTTATGCCAAAGCGGAAAAGTTAACAAAAGAAAGCTGCAGACATACGCCTCCAGATTAATAATGCATTATAGGCTAGCTAAAGCTGAATACATGTGCGCCCAAATTTGGATGCATGAGAAGTGGTTGCGAAGTTGCCAGTCTCAAATTGAAATGTATATTAGACTAAAGAAGCAGAATGGATCAGATTTGCGTTTCCAGATTCCGATTAGATTAAGGAAGCTGATACGCAGGGAGCTGTGTCTCGGGCCATCAGTACACATTTTCTCCTTTGCGAAACAGTACACTTCTTGGATGCGTCCGAAAGTGTTTGCAGATTAGGGTGAATTTTTCAGAAATTGAAACCAGTTCAAATTCAAATACCTTGGGGGTAAGCGGAGAGGACTGCGGAGGCAACGGGACGGCACGGTCGGCCGCGGTCCGCGGAGTCGAAGATTCCTCCAAGCGGCGCATCGGCGCGAGGCCGTAGACCCAGCTAGAAGCATCCCGAACTTCACAGCTACGAACAGCGCCGGCGGGGCGGAAGGCTAACCTGTCGGGAGGAGTGGCCGCGGCGCTGGCCCCATCCATTGGCGACGTCCTGGAGCAGGAACACCGCTGAGTTCGTGGCCCGCGATGACCTAGATTGGGGGTGTATTTTTTTTGTTCTTTTCTTTCGGGGAAACAGATTGTTCGAGGACCGGCAGGATCTGGGGCATTGTTCCTTTTTTTTTTTTGTTGAAAAGTGCTTATGCGCCATAGTTTTTTTTTTTGTCACACGGTTGCTAAACACCAGAAACACATTTCTTTTAGAGAACCCGCTCTTCTTTCCACAAACAAAGTCCGCCTTTTTTCTTCCACAAACCAAGTCCCTAGTACTTATAGTGATTCAAAGCAAACATTACTCTTGAAGAATATTGGTTATCCTTTAGAGCATCTCCAACAAGCACGCTAGATATGGCGCCCGCGGGAAAAAAAGTATATTTAGCGTTCACGGGCCGGTTTTCCGCGCTCCAGCCGGCGTGGGAAAAAGAACTGCGTGTGCGCGAAAAAGCGCCAACGCACGAGGCAGTTTTGGCGTGCGGCGTCGGGCGCGCTCTATAAAACCCACGTGCGAGCCCGCCTACCGTCACTCCATCGCCTCCTTCTTCCCCTCTGTGCCCTTCTTCCTCGCCTCTAGCACCCCGTCGCCGCCGCCACGCCCTTCTCCCTACGCTGCCGCGCCTTCTCCCCCCGCCGCCGACATGCTGCCGCATGCCCAGAGTAGCTCCGGCTACCGCGGCGTCCACACCCGCCCCTCCTGCATGTCCACATCCGCTCCGGTGATACACGTCTTGGTTTCGGGACGTTCGAGACCGCCCACGAGGCCGCTCGCGCGTATGACGCGGCGGCGTGGCGCCTGAACTGGCCATGTTCGCAGATGAATTTCTCGGACGCGCGGACGCACCAACAGGTGCAGGACCTTGCGCCTCCGCCGTAGCTACTCACCGATGAGGACGGCCACATCCAGCGTAGGCGGGAGCGCCGCCTCCTCATCGCCAAGGTGGACGAGTACGCCATGGAGGACTGGCGCTGGCGCTTCATAGAGGATGTCGCCGCCGAGACAGGCGTGCGCGGAAGGCACTTGCGATAGCGCAGTGCAAACTGGGACCTGCATGGCTGCGTCGACCCATGACGACAATGATCATCGGTGGGATGATGCCTTTTTGTCGTTGGAGTACACTGCCGAGGAGGAGGACGACAATGAGGAGTAGTTTCTAGTTATTTGCATCATAGTATCGTTTTTATCTATTTTTATTTGTATCATATGGACTAGTTTGTGGTGTTGGGCTTGAACTATGCTATTTAAATTTTGTCTATATGTTGTTTCATATTGTTCGTATGTGTTGCATAGTAGTACCGGTTGCTCGTGCGCGCCAGATTTTACAGCACCTGCTGGAGCTATGGTGCCGGGCCTGCTGGAGCAAGCGCCCTGCAGCGTGCAAAAAAAGCTATTTCAGCGCTGTAAAAATTATTTAGCGCGCCGCGCATTCCACGCCCGTTGGAGATGCTCTTATGGCCTGGCCTGAGCCACGCGCAGGCCGATCGGCTGAAATTTCAGCCGATGATCTGCCCACCGTCCCATACCTGCGCCCATAGCCATCCAATTTTGCATGTCAGCTTATCACCCTTCATCTCTAACCTTTCTCCCTCATGCAAACAACTATCTCTCCTGGCCCCGTGCCCCTCGCAGCAGCCGTCTTGGTGCCCCGCTTCATCGCCGCACAGCGAGCTTGGCGCCCCACGCCGGCATCTAGTAGCTGCAACATCCAATGGCCGTTGTCGTGACGTGTTGCAGTCACCATGGTCAGTTCCAACTTCTTCGACGGACGATTCCAACATCTCCATTGACGTCGCAGCTCTGGCAAGTGCTGCTACAACAGCATACACATGCATCCGTCATGCTCCGTTGCTCCCCCAACGTCGAGGGTCACTGCATCCTTGGTGCGCCACTGCTACTATCATAGCTCCCAGGCATTACCGATTCAAGCAAATCCGATGGCCGCTTTCAGCAAATCACTTGACCAGTTGCAGCAAAAGTCTGGTCTCACCCGCGTCGTAGGCTCGCTCATGAAATCTGAGATGGGATCCATGTATGAGAACAAAGTATGGACTTTGGTTGACTTGCCCGATGATCGGCAAGCCATTGAGAATAAATGGATCTTTAAGAAGAAGACTGACGCTGATGGTAATGTAACTGTCTATAAAGCTCGACTTGTTGCGAAAGGCTTTCGACAAGTTCAAGGGGTTGAGTACGATGAGACTTTCTCACCCGTAGCGATGCTTAAGTCTGTCCGAATCATGTTAGCAATTGCTGCATTTTATGATTATGAAATTTGGCAAATGGATGTAAAAACTGCATTCTTGAATGGATTTCTAGAAGAAGAGTTGTATATGATGCAACCAGAAGGTTTTGTTGATCCAAAAGGTGCTAACAAAGTGTTCAAGCTCCAGCGATCAATTTATGGTCTGGTGCAAGCCTCTCGGAGTTGGAATAAACGCTTTGATAGTGTGATCAAAGCATATGGTTTTATACAGACTTTTGGAGAAGCCTGTATTTACAAGAAAGTGAGTGGGAGCTCTGTAGCATTTCTGATATTATATGTGGACGACATATTATTAATTGGAAATGATATAGAATTTCTGGATAGCATAAAAGGATACTTGAATAAAAGTTTTTCAATGAAAGACCTCGGTGAAGCTGCTTACATATTGGGCATCAAGATCTATAGAGATAGATCAAGCCGCTTAATTGGACTTTCACAAAGCACATACCTTGATAAAGTTTTGAAAAAGTTCAAAATGGATCAGGCAAAGAAAGGTTTTTTACCTGTATTACAAGGTGTGAAATTGAGTCAGACTCAATGCCCGACCACAGCAGAAGATAGAGAGAAAATGAAAGATGTTCCCTATGCTTCAGCCATAGGCTCTATCATGTATGCAATGATGTGTACCAGACCTGACGTATGCTTAGCAATAAGCTTGGCAGGAAGGTACCAAAGTAATCCAGGAGTGGATCACTGGACAGCGGTCAAGAACATCCTGAAATACCTGAAAAGGACTAAGGATATGTTTCTCGTATATGGAGGTGACAAAGAGCTAGTCGTAAATGGTTACGTCGATGCAAGCTTTGACACTGATCCGGACGATTCTAAATCGCAAACCGGATACGTGTTTTTATTAAACGGTGGAGTTGTCAGTTGGTGCAGTTCTAAACAAAGCGTCGTGGCGGGATCTACATGTGAAGCGGAGTACATAGCTGCTTTGGAAGCAGCAAATGAAGGAGTCTGGATGAAAGAGTTCATTTCCGATCTAGGTGTCATACCTAGTGCATCGGGACCAATGAAGATCTTCTGTGACAATACTGGTGCAATTGCCTTGGCAAAGGAATCCAGATTTCACAAGAGGACCAAGCATATCAAGAGACGCTTCAATTCCATCAGGGACCAAGTCCAGGTGGGAGACATAGAGATTTGCAAGATACATACGGATCTGAATATTGCAGACCCGTTGACTAAGCCTCTTCCTTGAGCAAAACATGATCAGCACCAAGACTCCATGGGTGTTAGAATCATTACTGTGTAATCTAGATTATTGACTCTAGTGCAAGTGGGAGACTGAAGGAAATATGCCCTAGAGGCAATAATAAAGTTATTATTTATTTCCTCATATCATGATAAATGTTTATTATTCATGCTAGAATTGTATTAACCAGAAACATGATACATGTGTGAATACATAGACAAACATATAGTCACTAGTATGTCTCTACTTGACTAGCTCATTAATCAAAGATGGTTATGTTTCCTAACCATAGACATGTGTTGTTATTTAATTAATGGGATCACATCATTAGGAGAATGATGTGATTGACATGACCCATTCCGTTAGCCTAGTACTTGATCGTTTAGTATATTGCTATTGCTTTCTTCATGACTTATACATGTTCCGGTAACTATGAGATTATGCAACCCCCGTTTACCAGAGGAACACTTTGGGTACTACCAAACGTCACAACGTAACTGGGTGATTATAAAGGAGTACTACAGGTGTCTCCAAAGGTACATGTTGGGTTGGCGTATTTAGAGATTAGGTTTTGTCACTCTGATTGTCGGAGAGGTATCTCTGGGCCTTCTCGGTAATACACATCATATAAGCCTTGCAAGCATTGCAACTAATAAGTTAGTTGCGAGATGATGTATTACGGAACGCGTAAAGAGACTTGCCGGTAACGAGATTGAACTAGGTATTGGATACCTACGATCAAATCTCGGGCAAGTAACATACCGATGACAAAGGGAACAACGTATGTTGTTATGCGGTTTGACCGATAAAGATCTTCATAGAATATGTAGGAGCCAATATGGGCATCCAGGTTCCGCTATTGGTTATTGACCGAGAATAGTTCTAGGTCATGTCTACATAGTTCTCGAACCCGTAGGGTCCGCACGCTTAACGTTACGATGACAGTTTTATTATGAGTTTATGAGTTTTGATGTACCGAAGGAGTTCGGAGTCCCGGATGAGATCGGGGACAAGACGAGGAGTCTCGAAATGGTTGAGACGTAAAGATCGATATATTGGGCGACTATATTCGGAGTTCGGAAAGGTTCCGAGTGATTCGGGTATTTTTGGGAGTACCGGAGAATTACGGGAATTCGTATTGGGCCTCTTTGGGCCATACGGGAAAGGAGAGAAAGGGCCGAAAGAGTGGCCGCACCCCTCCCCTTGGACTAGTCCGAATTGGACTAGGGAGGGGGGGCGCACCCTTCCTTCCTTCTCCTTCTCTCTTCCCTTTCCTTCTCTCCTACTCCTACTACATGGAAGGGTTCCTAATTGGACTAGGAAAAGGGGAATCCTACTCCCGGTGGGAGTAGGACTCCCTAGGGCGCGCCATAGAGAGGGCCGGCCCTCCCCTCCTCCACTCCTTTATATACGGGGGCAGGGGGCACCCCATGGACACACAAGTTGATCTACGGATCGTTCCTTAGCCGTGTGCGGTGCCCCCCTCCACCATATTCCACCTAGGTCATATCGTCGCGGAGTTTAGGCGAAGCCCTGCGCCGGTAGAGCATCATCATCGTCACCACGCCGTCGTGCTGACGGAACTCATCCCCGACACTTTGCTGGATCGGAGTCCGGGGATCGTCATCGAGCTGAACGTGTGCTGAACTCGGAGGTGTCGTACGTTCGGTGCTTGGATCGGTCGGATCGTGAAGACGTACGACTACATCAACCGCGTTGTCATAACGCTTCCGCTTACGGTCTACGAGGGTACGTGGACAACACTCTTCCCTGTCGTTGCTATACCATCACCATGATCTTGCGTGTGCGTAGGAAATTTTTTGAAATTACTACGTTCCCCAACACCGGCCACTGCCTGAGTGTGCCACCACTGGAGCCTAGGAGCAGGGCTCCCACCCCGCCTCGCCAAGCCGTGAGAGCCGCCGAGAAGGATCCCGCATGCTCGTCACCGTCTCTGATCCGAACCAATCCATAACAGATCGCCGTCACAGGTCCGCCTTGGACAGGGACTGCACCATGCCATGCCGCCGCGGGAAGCCCGAGCTTCACCGGCCGCCACCCTCCAGGGCCGACGCCCCGGGATCTAGACAGAACTTTGCCGCTGCCACCGGCCAAGTTCCGCCGCCGCCGACCGGCCAAGCCGCCGGCCACTGCATGACCATGCGAGCACAGCCAGCCGACCGACCAACTCCGACGAAGAAGGCCACCACCACCAAGCCTAGGGCCGGCGCCCCAGACATCCTCGTGTTGCAGATCAAGTCCAAGAGCAGTGCCCCGCTGACGGTGATTGATATCGGTAGCATAACGAATTAGCCCGACATGAGTCAAGGCCAGATCCGCCGTTGCTGGTGCCGTTCTCCCACACCGCCGCCGCACCACTTCCATGTCGCCGCCGATCTGCGCCACTGCCGCCTATCTGGCCGGAGAGGAGCGCCGCCTCCCAACCAGATAGAGATCCGAGGAGAAACCGCCGCCGCCGCCACGCCACAAGGGCTTTGCCCTGTGACGCCCCGGGCGACGGCGATGGAGGGGTGCGGAAGAGGTGCGAGGCTGTAGGAGGAGGGCGGGGGCTCCCCGGTGCGGGGCGGCGCCGCCGCACGGGGGAGGGATGGGAGGGACGTACGGCGCAGTCCTCCGATGATCCGATCTAAGTGGTCTCTTAAAAATGGGACAGATTTTCACTTCCCGGCCTCTGCGCCAACCAGGGATGCATACGGCCATTTTAGTATGAGTATCAAGATAAATATGGTCCTTAGATTTTTTTTAAATTGAGTATCAAGATATTTCTTGATGAGAGGTTCCACCACACATCAAGTTTGATCCTCAATAAACGGGGAAAACCCATGTGCATCTCTGTGTTTAGTTGTTGGCGATGTCGTTCACACTATTTAGCACTATAGATCTGAGATCACACTGCTGCCACTACATTTATTTACCGCAACGGGGTCTTTTATGTCCTTTGGGGGCATCATTAAGAAACAGTATAATGGGGCGAGCTACGAGCCACCACAGCGCTTTGATTCGTTGGCCATTCGATTTCATCTATCGCACATCGTCTGGCCATCTGCATTCGTCTCTTGGGTAGCTGCTCCGCAGAGTTACCTGGGCTTCATGTCATTTATCGGGCCAAATTGGGCTGGGAAATCTCTTCTCTTTCGCGAGCCCGTGTTGAGGAACACGGTGTCTCCTCACCTTTACCTTCCCTGTGGCGGCGGCGGCGTTCGGCATGACTCAGTCAGCCATCCTCCTAGACGTGCGCATAGGGCCTCTGTAGTCTCTCCTCCTTCGCATGATTGTTTCCTCGCTACCCCTCAACATTGGAGCATCGTCTCCGCTTCACAGTCCGCCAATGGGGACGACACCTGCTCCTTGGACCGCCTCCAGGATGCTCAATCTCCCCCTTCCCGGCGACGCAGGTGCCCCACGGAAGCATGTTCTTGTTGTCGATCTCGCTGTTCCTCCAATCCTCCCTTCCCAACGACGAGGGTGTGCGGTGGACACGCTCTGGCGGTGCAGTGAAGCGCGTTTGGAAAGGAGATGCAATGAACCTGATGGTTGCCGCAGACACCATCTCCTCCGCCCGCAGAAGCTTGTTCAAATTGTCATCTAATCCCTCTCAACTCACAGAGCTTCCTTTGCAATGCCCATTTATTAATATACAGATCCGATCCATGCAAAATAGTAGTACTACCCAGCTATCTGACCAGTAGTTTCTTTAGCTGTAGTAATTTGATTGTTGCATTTTTCAGTGTCTGACACATCTCAGAAGCAGAATTCTAAGTTTGGTGTTGATGATGAAGAGGGATGGATAAAACAAATGTCATCAACGAAAATCAAGTAGGCTTTGTTCTCAATACATTACTTAATTCTGCAAGTTCCCAATTGCTAAGTCGTTTCTTCACTAGATATCTTATAGCTCGACCACTAATGCCTATACTCGAATGTCTCTTCCATGTTCTACACTATTGATGGCATGCTTCAGTATTCATACATGTTTTTCTAGAATACTTTATTCATATCTGTTACTTATAGATTATAATAATTATTCATCTGTTGTTAAACTCACAATTTCACCTGTGATGTATATATTTTTAATTTTACCTTGATGCAAAAGTAGTTGATGATTTGCAGGTTGACTCTCCTGAAACGAGAACAATTCCTTCACCTCTGCTCCGTTGGGCTACATCGTATTTTGCCTTTGCAAATGCATTTCACATCATTTTGTATATCTACACATTTTAATAATATCCTCAGATGTCGTCAATCAGACTATCATAGCTGAACATGTGCCAGCCAAAAGAGTAATATTAGTTTGTTAATTAACTTCTCTTTTGCCTTGCTTATCCCCTCCCCAGGGGTTTTGTGCTTCCGGCTGCCTCAGTTTCAATCACCACCTCCCGTCAGTGCTACAATTGCCAAAGGTGCCAAGGCAGGGAAATCTCCACATGTGATGTTTTTTCTCCTTATCATATTAAACATAACAATGCCATATTTTCTAGCTATATCAGTAAGGAAATGTGTATGTGCATCCACTTTAATGTTAAACCATCCAGCTTATATGCTTTCGTTCTTGTCGGATGCACATTTTTGCTTTTTATCATGTGGATGGTGTAGTGTCCGGATTGTCATATTTTCTATATGCTCCATGAAAAGATATAATCTATACAAGGTTTCTATCACAAGTTGTCTCGTGGTTTTGTATTAAGGTGGTATAATTTGAATCTTGCATATACCTTTATGTTCAGTTTTTGTATTATTTCTATCATTCTTTATTGAAATGGACGAGCGCAGCAACGCGCGCCTCTTTGTTCTAGTTGGCATCACAAAATTAATGGAGCACTAGAGCCTCTAAGCGAATGAGACTACTCCTGATCACGTGAACTGCGTGTGTGTGGAATCTTTTACCAGTCAACTGGTCGGTGGGTGGCATGATCACGTGATGCCCGCGGGACGAGGAGGCCGGTGGCATCAAAAACTGGAGAAGTACATGCCAAAGTGCAAAGCTTGATTGTTTTCATAAACCAAGGAAAAAAAGCTGCACTCATGCACGACCGGACCTGGATGTCATGAGAAGCAGTTGCCACTTGCCAAGCTGCTAGGCTTAAAATAGATGGACAATGCACTGTTAGGCTAAACTTGCAGACTAGATAAAGTTTGTATTTTCAGCTTTTGATGATAGGAATAAAGGAAGCTACTAGACAGGCAACGGCATCACAGGACACAATGAGAAATTCTCTTCTTCGGTGACTGTCTCACATCAACTAATGGCGTGTTCCGGTGTTCGGTAGCTTTCCGGCTCCTTCAACTCTGGATGGGTGCTCTATCTGAGGGGCGTGATGTCCCTGTTTTTGCACGGGGTTATTCATTGATTAGCTAGTCAACTTTCTTCTTCTTAATTAATAAATTGAGGCATAATTAAGGACACTAGTTTCAAAGAAAAAGTTTAAGTTTCTCACTCCCAGAAACTTAATAGGAAGTAAGCGTTTAATTAATCTTGCAATGCCTATGTTAGGTGCCATGGCAGGAGTCGACACAAATGAGAACGTTGTTAGCAAATTAAGAGCACAATATGTTTGGAATTTTTAAGGTTTCGTCCAGTCAATTGAAGCTTTTAAGACCGGATCACGTGATAACCACAAGACGAGGAGGTGGGCGGCACCAGAAATTAACTGGAGTAACGTATGCCAAAGCGTAAAAGTTAACAAAAGAAAGCTGCAGACATGCGCCCCCAGATTAATAATGCATTAGGCTAGCTAAGCTGCATACATGTGCGCCCAGATTTGGATGCCTGAGAAGCTGTTGCGAAGTTAACAGTCTCAAATTGAAATGTATATTATGCTAAAGAGGCAGAATGGATCACATTTGCGTTTCAAGTGTTTGACACGAAAAATAATAACAAACAATGATGGTTATCGTGTAACTATCTCTCTACGCGCCAGGGGAAATAAAAAATTGCGGGCGTGCTGTAGGGTTTCGTAGTAATTTCAAAAAAATTTCCTACGCGCACACAGGATCATGTGATGCATAGCAACGAGAGGAGAGTGTTGTCTACGTACCCAACGCAGACCGACTGCGGAAGCAATGACACGACGTAGAGGAAGTAGTCGTACGTCTTCACGATCCAACCGATCAAGCACCGAAACTACGGCACCTCCGAGTTCGAGCACACGTTCAGCTCGATGACGATCCCCGAACTCCGATCCAGCAAAGTGTCGGGGAAGAGTTTCGTCAGCACGACGGCGTGGTGACGATCTTGATGAACTACAGCAGCAGGGCTTCGCCTAAACTCCGCTACAGTATTATCGAGGAATATGGTGGCAGGGGGCACCGCACATGGCTAAGGAATCGATCACGTGGATCAACTTGTGTCAACTTGTGTGTTTAGAGGTGCCCCTGCCTCCGTATATAAAGGAGGAGAGGAGGGGAGGCTGGCCGGCCAAAGAGGGAGGCGCAGGAGAGTCCTACTCCCTCTGGGAGTAGGATTCCTCCCCCCAATCCTAGTCCAACTAGGATTCCTCGGAGGGGAAGGGAGAGAGGGGGGCCGGCCACCTTCTCCTAGTCCTAATAGGACTAGGGGAGGGGAAAGGGGCGCAGCCACCTTGGGCTGCCCCTTTCTCCTTTCCACTAAGGCCCATGATGGCCCATATGGCTCCCGGGGGGTTCCGGTAACCTCCCGGTAACCCGGTAAAATCCCGATTTCACCCGGAACACTTCCGATGTCCAAACATAGGCTTCCAATATATCAATCTTTACGTCTCGACCATTTCGAGACTCCTCGTCATGTCCGTGATCACATCCGGGACTCCGAACAACCTTCGGTACATCAAAATGCATAAACTCATAATATAACTGTCATCGTAACCTTAAGCGTGCGGACCCTACGGGTTCGAGAACAATGTAGACATGACCGAGACATGTCTCTGGTCAATAACCAATAGCGGGACCTGGATGCCCATATTGGCTCCTACATATTCTACGAAGATCTTTATCGGTCAGACCGCATAACAACATACGTTGTTCCCTTTGTCATCGGTATGTTACTTGCCCGAGATTCGATCGTCGGTTCCAATACCTAGTTCAATCTCGTTAACGGCAAGTCTCTTTACTCGTTCCGTAATACATCATCTCACAACTAACATATTAGTTGTAATGCTTGCAAGGCTTATGTGATGTGTATTACCGAGAGGGCCCAGAGATACCTCTCCGACAATCGGAGTGACAAATCCTAATCTCGAAATACGCCAACCCAACATCGACCATTGGAGACACCTGTAGTACTCCTTTATAATCACCCATTTACGTTGTGACGTTTGGTAGTACCCAAAGTGTTCCTCCGGTAAACGGGAGTTGCATAATCTCATAGTCGTAGGAACATGTATAAGTCATGAAGAAAGCAATAGCAACATACTAAACGATCAGGTGCTAAGCTAATGGAATGGGTCATGTCAATCAGATCATTCTACTAATGATGTGACCTCGTTAATCAAATAACAACTCATTGTTCATGGTTAGGAAACATAACCATCTTTGATTAACGAGCTAGTCAAGTAGAGGCATACTAGTGACACTCTGTTTGTCTATGTATTCACACATGTATTATGTTTCCGGAAAATACAATTCTAGCATGAATAATAAACATTTATCATGATTATAAAGAAATAAATAATAACTTTATTATTGCCTCTAGGGCATATTTCCTTTAGTCTCCCACTTGCACTAGAGTCAATAATCTAGATTACACTGTAATGAATCTAACACCCATGGAGCTTTGGTGCTGATCATGTTTTGCTCGTGGAAGAGGCTTAGTCAACGGGTCTGCAATATTCAGATCCGTATGTATCTTGCAAATCTCTATGTCTCCCACCTGGACTAGATCCCGGATGGAGTTGAAGCGTCTCTTGATGTGTTTGGTCCTTTTGTGAAATCTGGATTCCTTTGCCAAGGCAATTGCACCAGTATTGTCACAAAAGATTTTCATTGGACCCGATGCACTAGGTATGACACCTAGATCGGATATGAACTCCTTCATCCAGACTCCTTCATTTGCTGCTTCCGAAGCAGCTATATATTCCGCTTCACATGTAGATCCCGCTACGACGCTTTGTTTAGAACTGCACCAACTGACAGCTCCACCGTTTAATGTAAACACGTATCCGGTTTGCGATTTAGAATCGTCCGGATCAGTGTCAAAGCTTGCATCAACGTAACCTTTTACGATGAGCTCTTTGTCACTTCCATATACGAGAAACATATCCTTAGTCCTTTTCAGGTATTTCAGGATGTTCTTGACCGCTGTCCAGTGATCCATTCCTGGATTACTTTGGTACCTCCCTGCTAAACTTATAGCAAGGCACACATCAGGTCTGGTACACAGCATTGCATACATGATAGAGCCTATGGCTGATGCATAGGGAACATCTTTCATATTCTCTCTATCTTCTGCAGTGGTCGGGCATTGAGTCTTACTCAATTTCACACCTTGTAACACAGGCAAGAACCCTTTCTTTGCTTGATCCATTTTGAATTTCTTCAAAATTTTGTCAAGGTATGTGCTTTGTGAAAGTCCAATTAAGCGTCTTGATCTGTCTCTATAGATCTTAATGCCTAATATGTAAGCAGCTTCACCGAGGTCTTTCATTGAAAAACTTTTATTCAAGTATCCCTTTATGCTATCCAGATATTCTATATCATTTCCAATCAGTAATATGTCATCCACATATAATATCAGAAATGCTACAGAGCTCCCACTCACTTTCTTGTAAATACAGGCTTCTCCAAAAGTCTGTATAAAACCAAATGCTTTGATCACACTATCAAAACGTTTATTCCAACTCCGAGAGGCTTGCACCAGTCCATAAATGGATCGCTGAAGCTTGCACACTTTGTTAGCTCCCTTTGGATCGACAAAACCTTCTGGTTGCATCATATACAACTCTTCTTCCAGGAATCCATTCAGGAATGCATTTTTGACATCCATTTGCCAAATTTCATAATCATAAAATGCGGCAATTGCTAACATGATTCGGACGGACTTAAGCATCGCTACGGGTGAGAAGGTCTCATCGTAGTCAATTCCTTGAACTTGCCGAAAACCTTTTGCGACAAGTCGAGCTTTGTAGACAGTAACATTACCATCAGCGTCAGTCTTCTTCTTAAAGATCCATTTATTCTCAATCGCTTGCCGATCATCGGGCAAGTCAACCAAAGTCCATACTTTGTTCTCATACATGGATCCCATCTCAGATTTCATGGCTTCTAGCCACTTTGCGGAATCTGGGCTCACCATCGCTTCTTCATAGTTCGTAGGTTCATCATGATCTAGTAGCATGACCTCCAGAACAGGATTACCGTACCACTCTGGTGCGGATCTTACTCTGGTTGATCTACGAAGTTCAGTAGTATCTTGATCTGAAGTTTCATGATCATTATCATTGGCTTCCTCACTAACTTGTGTAGGTGTCACTGAAACAGTTTTCTGTGATGAACTACTTTCCAGTAAGGGAGCAGGTACAGTTACCTCGTCAAGTTCTACTTTCCTCCCACTCACTTCTTTCGAGAGAAACTCCTTCTCTAGAAATGATCCATTCTTAGCAACAAATGTTTTGCCTTCGGATCTGTGATAGAAGGTGTACCCAACAGTTTCCTTTGGGTATCCTATGAATACACATTTCTCCGATTTGGGTTCGAGCTTATCAGGTTGAAGCTTTTTCACATAAGCATCGCAGCCCCAAACTTTAAGAAACGACAACTTTGGTTTCTTGCCAAACCATAGTTCATAAGGCGTCGTCTCAACGGATTTTGATGGTGCCCTATTTAACGTGAATGCGGCCATCTCTAAAGCATATCCCCAAAATGATAGCGGTAAATCTGTAAGAGACATCATAGATCGCACCATATCTAGTAAAGTACGATTACGACGTTCGGACACACCATTACGCTGTGGTGTTCCGGGGGGCGTGAGTTGCGAAACTATTCCACAGTTTTTCAAATGTACACCAAACTCGTAACTCAAATATTCTCCTCCACGATCAGATCGTAGAAACTTTATTTTCTTGTTACGATGATTTTCAACTTCACTCTGAAATTCTTTGAACTTCACGACGTAGAGGAAGTAGTCGTACGTCTTCACGATCCAACCGATCAAGCACCGAAACTACGGCACCTCCGAGTTCGAGCACACGTTCAGCTCGATGACGATCCCCGGACTCCGATCCAGCAAAGTGTCGGGGAAGAGTTTCGTCAGCACGACGGCGTGGTGATGATCTTGATGAATTACAGCAGCAGGGCTTCGCCTAAACTCCGCTACAGTATTATCGAGGAATATGGTGGCAGGGGGCACCGCACACGGCTAAGGAATCGATCACGTGGATCAACTTGTGTCAACTTGTGTGTTTAGAGGTGCCCCTGCCTCCGTATATAAAGGAGGAGAGGAGGGGAGGCTGGCCGGCCAAAGAGGGAGGCGCAGGAGAGTCCTACTCCCTCTGGGAGTAGGATTCCTCCCCCCAATCCTAGTCCAACTAGGATTCCTCGGAGGGGAAGGGAGAGAGGGGGGCCGGCCACCTTCTCCTAGTCCTAATAGGACTAGGGGAGGGGAAAGAGGCGCAGCCACCTTGGGCTGCCCCTTTCTCCTTTCCACTAAGGCCCATGATGGCCCATATGGCTCCCGGGGGGTTCCGGTAACCTCCCGGTAACCCGGTAAAATCCCGATTTCACCCGGAACACTTCCGATGTCCAAACATAGGCTTCCAATATATCAATCTTTACGTCTCGACCATTTCGAGACTCCTCGTCATGTCCGTGATCACATCCGGGACTCCGAACAACCTTAGGTACATCAAAATGCATAAACTCATAATATAACTGTAATCGTAACCTTAAGCGTGCGGACCCTACGGGTTCGAGAACAATGTAGACATGACCGAGACATGTCTCTGGTCAATAACCAATAGCGGGACCTGGATGCCCATATTGGCTCCTACATATTCTACGAAGATCTTTATCGGTCAGACCGCATAACAACATACGTTGTTCCCTTTGTCATCGGTATGTTACTTGCCCGAGATTCGATCGTCGGTATCCAATACCTAGTTCAATCTCGTTAACGGCAAGTCTCTTTACTCGTTCCGTAATACATCATCTCACAACTAACATATTAGTTGTAATGCTTGCAAGGCTTATGTGATGTGTATTACCGAGAGGGCCCAGAGATACCTCTCCGACAATCGGAGTGACAAATCCTAATCTCGAAATACGCCAACCCAACATCGACCATTGGAGACACCTGTAGTACTCCTTTATAATCACGCATTTACGTTGTGACGTTTGGTAGTACCCAAAGTGTTCCTCCGGTAAACGGGAGTTGCATAATCTCATAGTCGTAGGAACATGTATAAGTCATGAAGAAAGCAATAGCAACATACTAAACGATCAGGTGCTAAGCTAATGGAATGGGTCATGTCAATCAGATCATTCTACTAATGATGTGACCTCGTTAATCAAATAACAACTCATTGTTCATGGTTAGGAAACATAACCATCTTTGATTAACGAGCTAGTCAAGTAGAGGCATATACTAGTGACACTCTGTTTGTCTATGTATTCACACATGTATTATGTTTTCAGAAAATACAATTCTAGCATGAATAATAAACATTTATCATGATTATAAGGAAATAAATAATAACTTTATTATTGCCTCTAGGGCATATTTCCTTCAGTCTCCCACTTGCACTAGAGTCAATAATCTAGATTACACTGTAATGAATCTAACACCCATGGAGCTTTGGTGCTGATCATGTTTTGCTCGTGGAAGAGGCTTAGTCAACGGGTCTGCAATATTCAGATCCGTATGTATCTTGCAAATCTCTATGTCTCCCACCTGGACTAGATCCCGGATGGAGTTGAAGCGTCTCTTGATGTGTTTGGTCCTTTTGTGAAATCTGGATTCCTTTGCCAAGGCAATTGCACCAGTATTGTCACAAAAGATTTTCATTGGACCCGATGCACTAGGTATGACACCTAGATCGGATATGAACTCCTTCATCCAGACTCCTTCATTTGCTGCTTCCGAAGCAGCTATGTATTCC
>NC_041385.1:842930598-842933058 GCF_002162155.2 Triticum dicoccoides | reverse complement strand
GGCTGGGGGAGGTGTCGGTGTAGTTGCAGATCGGTGGCTTGATGCACGTTCGCTGCATCGGCTCGGTGTAGACGGTCCGCCGTGTGCGTGGTGCGGAATCTCGCTCGGTGTAGTTTGCCAGTCGGTGAAGATCGCTGTTGGCGTAGTCCCGAACAGTGGAAGTTGATGTAGCTACGATCAGCTAGTGTACGCCCGGATCGAAGCAGCCACATGTGTTTCCGTAGTCCAGCGCCGCCGTGTACGTCAATGTGATGTCGAAGCCCCTACCCGCGGAGCACAGCGGCGCGTGGCGGGCGCTGGCGGTCGACGCTGCAGAAGGGCCGTGGCTGGGTTCCGTGGCTCATGCCATGCACGTACCCATGTTCATCATGGCGAGTGTTGCCACGCACGTATGCATGTGAAACGGCCATGTTCTTGCGGCTCGATGCGTGCATGGGCTATGGACTCGATGAAGTTGCCGGCGCTTGGCGATGAAGTTATGCTTGGTGCTCGCGGGAAGAAGTTGCTGATGATGCGTGGTTGCTCGGGATGCGATGCAGATCGTGAGAGTAGCCGCTTGATGCAGGCCTGCGCGCCGGAACGGCGCCCGTGCATGTGCGAGGAGTCCCTGGCCTGAAGTCGATGCCCGTGTGTGACGCTGGCGGAGACACATCAGTGGTGTGGCGATGAAGTTTGTAGCCACGGCTTCCGGGGTGATGGAGTCCGCGTGAACCGGCGAGGGAGGAGCATGCCGCACATGCCGGAGGCGTCGCCTCCATGCGCGGGGTTCCGCATGCATCCATCGTGCGTGGTGAAGACCCAGGTCGATGCAGCTGGACGTGTCGAATCGCCGCCGCTGCTCCCCAGATCTCGCTATCTCGCGCAGTAGATCTTCTTTTGCCCAGCGCCATCCCTTCGGGGCCGCGCCGTCGGCTATTGTTGCCTGGGTAGATCGACGCTGAAGTGCACGTCGATGTCTCGCGCGTACTGTCAGCTGCCCGCTGGAGTGGGAGGGGCGCCGAAGGCGCCGTTTTCTTCGCCGATTTCTTCTGCAGTTCTCACGAGTTATGGAATCTAGGATAGTCGGATTTATTTATTTTTGACAGAAAGACTGTAGGGGAACCCCCTACAGTATAATTGGTGTAACAAACCCAACTTGCAAGTATCATGGCTTGAACCTGGGTGGGTGGGAAGGCATCAATCCCTTCCCACCACTAGGCTATGCCTTAGTCTGCGGATAGTCGGATTTATTTGGTGGCTAAAAGAAATAAATCTAAGGAATTTCGAAAATTGGATCTATCTAGTGGAACCGATCTGATCTTTGCTCGACCGGGTGCCGCGCCCCCGGGGAGAGGAGATTAATCTCCCCGGTGGCGGTGCGCTGCGGAAGTGTGGTGGAAGGTTCCTAGGATCGGCGTCGTGAGACAAACCGCTCTAATACCATGTGGAAAAGTATAGGATGGATGAATATTGTTGTTGTATTGACCTGACCCTTGTGTAGGGTATATATAGGAGTACAAGAGGGGTAGAGACTTGGAGTACAAGACAAGTTACATGTGGTTTAAACTAATTCTATCTCTATCTCTTTATCTCTAACTTAAACCCAATTATATTTCTAACATTCCCCCTCAGTCACAGCGGGAGTGAAGCGGACGAGTACGACTGAATTTGAAGTCTTGTGCTTTCGTCGTCTTCTCCGTTGCGCCATCATCAACTGCGTCTCTGATGGGTTGGCACCTAGGGCGGTGACTGCGTCCCCTTCTGGTGCCTTCATGCCTTCTCCTCTATTCTCTCCCGCAGTCACAGCGGGAGTGGCGTGGACGCTAGTGACGACGCGGACGCTGTTGACTGGAGTTGTTGCCGATGAGTTGCTGTAGACGTAGCCGTGTGGTCGATGTCGAGGTAGCCGGTCAGGATGATGTAGCCGTGGTCGATGGTGTGGTCGTCGTGGATGATGAAACCGCACAAAGCCGGAGGCGCAAAAAAAAGCGCTATGACGGGGCTGCATACGTGGACGATGCACCTTGCGGATGTCAGAGGGTGCCGTCGGTGATGAGTCCGCCGGTTTTGCCAAGACCGGAGGAAGCCCATCGAGCACACATCGGTTTTGCCAGAACCATGCCGTGTGGGGCCGTCACTGTAGTGACGCCGTGTCGATGCAGTCGTGCCGTCGTGGATGACGCGGTCGATGCCGTCGTCGTGACGCGGTCATTGCCATCGTCGAGGTCGCATCTTGCAGAAAAGTCTGTCAGAGGACGTTAGGTGTCCATCTTGTGGACAAGGCGGCGGCAGTGTGTTGATGATTATGGTGATGAAGACCACGTTGATGACGACCTTGGCGGTGATGTGTCGGCAATGGTGCTGCAGTGGCGTGTCGACGATGATGTCGCTTGAAGGCGTCCCTTCGCGGTGACGAAGTGTCGATGTCAATGCCGTGTTGAAGAAGTATGTGACCAGTGGCCCGGCGTAGTCGTACAACTT
>NC_041385.1:842929187-842929574 GCF_002162155.2 Triticum dicoccoides | reverse complement strand
CCCTACCCGCGGAGCACAGCGGCGCGTGGCGGGCGCTGGCGGTCGACGCTGCAGAAGGGCCGTGGCTGGGTTCCGTGGCTCATGCCATGCACGTACCCATGTTCATCATGGCGAGTGTTGCCACGCACGTATGCATGTGAAACGGCCATGTTCTTGCGGCTCGATGCGTGCATGGGCTATGGACTCGATGAAGTTGCCGGCGCTTGGCGATGAAGTTATGCTTGGTGCTCGCGGGAAGAAGTTGCTGATGATGCGTGGTTGCTCGGGATGCGATGCAGATCGTGAGAGTAGCCGCTTGATGCAGGCCTGCGCGCCGGAACGGCGCCCGTGCATGTGCGAGGAGTCCCTGGCCTGAAGTCGATGCCCGTGTGTGACGCTGGCGGAGAC
>NC_041385.1:842905303-842929149 GCF_002162155.2 Triticum dicoccoides | reverse complement strand
GAACCGGCGAGGGAGGAGCATGCCGCACATGCCGGAGGCGTCGCCTCCATGCGCGGGGTTCCGCATGCATCCATCGTGCGTGGTGAAGACCCAGGTCGATGCAGCTGGACGTGTCGAATCGCCGCCGCTGCTCCCCAGATCTCGCTATCTCGCGCAGTAGATCTTCTTTTGCCCAGCGCCATCCCTTCGGGGCCGCGCCGTCGGCTATTGTTGCCTGGGTAGATCGACGCTGAAGTGCACGTCGATGTCTCGCGCGTACTGTCAGCTGCCCGCTGGAGTGGGAGGGGCGCCGAAGGCGCCGTTTTCTTCGCCGATTTCTTCTGCAGTTCTCACGAGTTATGGAATCTAGGATAGTCGGATTTATTTATTTTTGACAGAAAGACTGTAGGAGAACCCCCTACAGTATAATTGGTGTAACAAACCCAACTTGCAAGTATCATGGCTTGAACCTGGGTGGGTGGGAAGGCATCAGTCCCTTTCCACCACTAGGCTATGCCTTAGTCTGCGGATAGTCGGATTTATTTGGTGGCTAAAAGAAATAAATCTAAGGAATTTCGAAAATTGGATCTATCTAGTGGAACCGATCTGATCTTTGCTCGACCGGGTGCCGCGCCCCCGGGGAGAGGAGATTAATCTCCCCGGTGGCGGCGCGCTGCGGAAGTGTGGTGGAAGGTTCCTAGGATCGGCGTCGTGAGACAAACCGCTCTAATACCATGTGGAAAAGTATAGGATGGATGAATATTGTTGTTGTATTGACCTGACCCTTGTGTAGGGTATATATAGGAGTACAAGAGGGGTAGAGACTTGGAGTACAAGACAAGTTACATGTGGTTTAAACTAATTCTATCTCTATCTCTTTATCTCTAACTTAAACCCAATTATATTTCTAACATTCCCCCTCAGTCGCAGCGGGAGTGAAGCGGACGAGTACGACTGAATTTGAAGTCTTGTGCTTTCGTCGTCTTCTCCGTTGCGCCATCATCAACTGCGTCTCTGATGGGTTGGCACCTAGGGCGGTGACTGCGTCCCCTTCTGGTGCCTTCATGCCTTCTCCTCTATTCTCTCCCGCAGTCACAGCGGGAGTGGCGTGGACGCTAGTGACGACGCGGACGCTGTTGACTGGAGTTGTTGCCGATGAGTTGCTGTAGACGTAGCCGTGTGGTCGATGTCGAGGTAGCCGGTCAGGATGATGTAGCCGTGGTCGATGGTGTGGTCGTCGTGGATGATGAAACCGCACAAAGCCGGAGGCGCAAAAAAAAGCGCTATGACGGGGCTGCATACGTGGACGATGCACCTTGCGGATGTCAGAGGGTGCCGTCGGTGATGAGTCCGCCGGTTTTGCCAAGACCGGAGGAAGCCCATCGAGCACACATCGGTTTTGCCAGAACCATGCCGTGTGGGGCCGTCACTGTAGTGACGCCGTGTCGATGCAGTCGTGCCGTCGTGGATGACGCGGTCGATGCCGTCGTCGTGACGCGGTCATTGCCATCGTCGAGGTCGCATCTTGCAGAAAAGTCTGTCAGAGGACGTTAGGTGTCCATCTTGTGGACAAGGCGGCGGCAGTGTGTTGATGATTATGGTGATGAAGACCACGTTGATGACGACCTTGGCGGTGATGTGTCGGCAATGGTGCTGCAGTGGCGTGTCGACGATGATGTCGCTTGAAGGCGTCCCTTCGCGGTGACGAAGTGTCGATGTCAATGCCGTGTTGAAGAAGTATGTGACCAGTGGCCCGGCGTAGTCGTACAACTTGATGTAGTTCGGCTGGGGGAGGTGTCGGTGTAGTTGCAGATCGGTGGCTTGATGCACATTCGCTGCATCGGCTCGGTGTAGACGGTCCGCCGTGTGCGTGGTGCGGAATCTCGCTCGGTGTAGTTTGCCAGTCGGTGAAGATCGCTGTTGGCGTAGTCCCGAACAGTGGAAGTTGATGTAGCTACGATCAGCTAGTGTACGCCCGGATCGAAGCAGCCACATGTGTTTCCGTAGTCCAGCGCCGCCGTGTACGTCAATGTGATGTCGAAGCCCTACCCGCGGAGCACAGCGGCGCGTGGCGGGCGCTGGCGGTCGACGCTGCAGAAGGGCCGTGGCTGGGTTCCGTGGCTCATGCCATGCACGTACCCATGTTCATCATGGCGAGTGTTGCCACGCACGTATGCATGTGAAACGGCCATGTTCTTGCGGCTCGATGCGTGCATGGGCTATGGACTCGATGAAGTTGCCGGCGCTTGGCGATGAAGTTATGCTTGGTGCTCGCGGGAAGAAGTTGCTGATGATGCGTGGTTGCTCGGGATGCGATGCAGATCGTGAGAGTAGCCGCTTGATGCAGGCCTGCGCGCCGGAACGGCGCCCGTGCATGTGCGAGGAGTCCCTGGCCTGAAGTCGATGCCCGTGTGTGACGCTGGCGGAGACGCATCAGTGGTGTGGCGATGAAGTTTGTAGCCACGGCTTCCGGGGTGATGGAGTCCGCGTGAACCGGCGAGGGAGGAGCATGCCGCACATGCCGGAGGCGTCGCCTCCATGCGCGGGGTTCCGCATGCATCCATCGTGCGTGGTGAAGACCCAGGTCGATGCAGCTGGACGTGTCGAATCGCCGCCGCTGCTCCCCAGATCTCGCTATCTCGCGCAGTAGATCTTCTTTTGCCCAGCGCCATCCCTTCGGGGCCGCGCCGTCGGCTATTGTTGCCTGGGTAGATCGACGCTGAAGTGCACGTCGATGTCTCGCGCGTACTGTCAGCTGCCCGCTGGAGTGGGAGGGGCGCCGAAGGCGCCGTTTTCTTCGCCGATTTCTTCTGCAGTTCTCACGAGTTATGGAATCTAGGATAGTCGGATTTATTTATTTTTGACAGAAAGACTGTAGGGGAACCCCCTACAGTATAATTGGTGTAACAAACCCAACTTGCAAGTATCATGGCTTGAACCTGGGTGGGTGGGAAGGCATCAGTCCCTTCCCACCACTAGGCTATGCCTTAGTCTGCGGATAGTCGGATTTATTTGGTGGCTAAAAGAAATAAATCTAAGGAATTTCGAAAATTGGATCTATCTAGTGGAACCGATCTGATCTTTGCTCGACCGGGTGCCGCGCCCCCGGGGAGAGGAGATTAATCTCCCCGGTGGCGGCGCGCTACGGAAGTGTGGTGGAAGGTTCCTAGGATCGGCGTCGTGAGACAAACCGCTCTAATACCATGTGGAAAAGTATAGGATGGATGAATATTGTTGTTGTATTGATCTCACCCTTGTGTAGGGTATATATAGGAGTACAAGAGGGGTAGAGACTTGGAGTACAAGACAAGTTACATGTGGTTTAAACTAATTCTATCTCTATCTCTTTATCTCTAACTTAAACCCAATTATATTTCTAACACTAGTTTCTTCTTGATGCTTCATTTTGAGTAAATAAAAGAGAGGTTTTTTCCTATGTATGGTGGTAACTACGCACGCATGATGCTAGGTGCACACCCTTTTGGCATAAGTGCCCTTTTTGATACATGAGGTGTCGGGTTTCTTTTAGCATTGGCCCAAGTGCATTTTTGTTGTGTGGAAATGAATTTTTCTCACTTCTCTTTGTCTTTTCAATACTTTTTTACACAAGTGCCTTTTCGCTGTTTGGAAAGGACATTTTCACACTTCTGTCGGTCTTTTCACTTGCCTTCTTGGCACAAGTGCCTCTTTGCTCGCCTAGCTGGTCCAAAGTCACGATATTTTTGTTGTAGAGTTATTTTTCATGGTTAAAAATAATTTACGAAAAGAGTTAGAGACATATGGTTAATAAAATACACCCTTTGTTGAAAAAGTAGCAGAACCAGTCTGTCAAAAACTGCTGAACTTTCGGGAGTGAAACTAACAGCGGTTATGGTTGGTTATTTCTGTGCAAAACTTGGCAAAGATGATTGGTGCTTTGTGTTCCGTATCCTACAAAAGTGGATTGTTCCGTTGTTTTACATGTTGAAGAAATGACAGATGGTGTTAATTACGCTGTGGGTATTTTGGAGAAGCTTAAACTGATAGCTTGCACTCTAGAGGACCTAACAACATGTACTCTTGCTGAATCTGCTCTGATTACGTTGTGTTGCCTTGACCATGCTGACAGTCTCCATGAATCCCACACTCTGCAGCTTATGATGACAAGATGATGGAGAATGTCCTCCGTTTGTTGTTGGCTTCTGGTGTTTCAGAGGCAATTGTGGGATCTTGTAGCCAAGAGGTTTCGTCCACCATAGTTCCCAGCCGTGTGGCATCGTTCATCATCGGTGCTTCACCTTCACCACAGGTCAGAGGGTCGGCACTGGAATCAACAAACAAAACGTACATTAATTCACAGACAGACAGACAAATTAAGTAGAATACGCATACGCTGCAGGTTACTGACTTGTGCAATTAATTACTACTCCGTTTCTAAATATAAAACCTTTTAGAGATTTCAATATGGCAACATATGGATATATAATTATATATGGATACATAAAGATGTAGCTCATTTTGCTCCGTATGTAGTTTATATTAAAAGGTCAGGGCGGGCGCGCTCCCACTCGGTGACAAGTTTCCCGATGAGGACGAAGAGACAACAGCTGACGGCAAAGACCTAGATGTTGTGTGGTTTCGGAAGGAAGGTGTCGACGCGTCTAACTCAACCGGTAGATGTGCAAGGCCAAGATGGACAGGGTCACCTAACCCATGGCGATGATCACCATGCGGCGTCCTCAGTTGTCCGGCTCTGCCGCCGCCATGATTAGACCGCTCTCCATGTCGCCGTCGTCCATGGCACGCTCGCTCTCGATCGATGTCGTCATCGGAATTTCTAGTATATCGATTGTGTTTGGTGGTCAAACTAGTAGTACCTTTTCTTTTTATTTTGGTCGACGTATGCCGGATCCGTTTGCGAACTGAACTCAACTTATTTTACGCAAAACTGAATTGAACTGGACCTCAGGGCATCTCCAGCCGTTCGGCCCCCCAGGACGACTAAATTGAGCATCCTGGGGGCGTGCCGGCGCTAGTTGGCCCCTGGGGGCGAGCTAGCTCCCAGTCACGCACCCACGCGCCGGCCCCAGGACGTGGTAAATTCAAACTTGGTCATTCCCGCTCTCAAAAGACGCCGCAAATCCGGCGATCGGGCGTAGTCTGGCGTTACAAAAAAACAGAGCGCCGCCGCCTCGGCGGGGTCGGTTCACTCGGCGGGGTTGGTCCCAGGTGTTGGCGGAGTCGGCGTGCGCGAGCTCGGCGGTGTCGGAGCTGCTTCGGTGTTGGGCTGCGTCAGCGCGCCTTCGACACTGCTGGGCGGCGATGTAGAGGCTTCGCTCGGGCTTGGCGTCCGTGTGGCCGTGGGCGTCGTCGGCGTCGTCGGCGTTGCCGTCGGCAGCTCGTTCAGGATGAGGCCGCGCTGCACCAGGTACCACGCCTTGAGCTTCTCGTCGTTGCTCTGGAGCATGTCCGCCCCGCCCATCAGGAAAGCCATGTCGGTGTTCCTCTTCTTTGCGGCGACGTTCGTCCGGAGCAGGTCGAGCTTGAAGTCGGCGTCTTGGTTGTCACCCCGGTACATGGCGAACATACGCAGCAGCTGCGCGGACGGACGAACAGTTGGCGAACGGCGGGCGTAGGGGACGAAGATGTGCGGGCGAACGGCGTGCGTACCTGATCCTCAACGCTGGCGCCGCTCTCCGGGCGAGCCGCGACCTCCTCGACGATTCCATGCCATTTGTTGCACGCCAACTGGATACGCCCCCAATGGTTCGCCATCGCCTTGGACCCGCGCTGCATGTAGACGCCTTTGAAGTAGGGGTCGACGAGCTTCCGCTCGTCGAACTCGGCCTTGATGCGGTCCCAGTACGTCTCGAAGCTCTGGTTCGCGCCGGTGGTCGGGTCGAGGCAGACGACTTTCCACGCTTCGGCGAGGCCTTCCTCCTCCTTGGACGTCCACTTGATGCGCGGTTCGCCCGACCTAGCCGCCCGCTTATTTTTCTAGCGCCCCTTCGTCGGAACAGGAGCCGGCTCCTCCTCCTCCTCCTCCTCGTCCTACTCCTCCTCTTCGGGTTCCTGCGCGTCGTCGCCGTAGACGTAGCCGAGCTCGGCCTCCATGTCGCCGCTGAGGTCCACTACCTCGTCTTGGGTGGCGAACCCGGGAGACGAGGCGGCCGCGGCCGATCCTGTCGCGATGATGTCGTCCATGTCGGCTCCCGTGTCGTCGGCGTAGCCGAGGTGCGAGAAGGGTAGCGGACCACGGTAGAGATGGGGCGTCGGTGTGGTCGCGTAGGCGGCGGGCGGCGAGTAGTTGTATGGAGGGTACTGCACGCCGACGAAGGCGGGCGAGGGCGTGCGCGTAGTGGGGTGGCCATGGGGAAGGTCACGTTTGGGTTGAACCCGCCGTCGGCATAGCCGGGCGACGATGAACCCCATGGAGATCCGGCGCCTTGCTGTCCCCAGGGCGCGTACTGGGCGTGGCTGACGATGGGTGGATTCATCCCCGCCTCGACCGACAAGGAAGACGCCGCCGCGCGCGCCGCGTTGTCGCGGGCCTTCTTGGCTATGCCCCTGTTCCGCCTGTCGGCGGTGACTGCTTCTCGCCGCTGAACTTCCACCCTCCACTCGGTGTTCGACAGGACCGGTGGCTTCGATGGCAGCACCCTCGGCTTCCTCTGCTTCGGTTGGGTCACGGCGCCAGTCGCGGTCGCCGCCGCGCGCGGCATGGAGTACTTCTTCGGCGGCATGGCGGCGGAAGGCGAGCAGGGTTTGGCGGGAGAAAGGGGGAGAATGGCGGGAGGAAGCCGAGCGAGCGGGAGAGAAGCGAGAAAAGCGTCAAGAAAACGGCAGGAAAAGGCCCTCGGGTCGCCTCCAGTGCGGGCCCATGCGCCTTTTTTGCTTGCGACAGCTCCCCAAGCGCCCCCCAGGGCGCCGGGTTCGGCCTGGATCCGTTGGCACCAGTTTTGGCCCGAGCCGGCGAAAAACGGGCTTCTGGGGGGCGCGACTGGGGCCTTTTTTCGGCGCCGGCGCGGCAAAATCGCCTGGGGAGGGCCTGTTGGGGGCGCGGCTGGAGATGCCCTCAAGTTAGTACATGCAGGGGTTGGTTTCTGGGCCCATCCTAGCCTGATAGAATAGGAAACAGATTCGGACCATGGTCGAGCGCAAGCGCTATGCCTCGCATCAAGCGTGTAGACGGGAAAGTTTGCAATACAATAGACGTTGTATTGATGGGGTGTTGGTGCACGTATATATAATACAAGGTGAGGGAGTCCTGGACTAGGGGGTGTCCGGATAGCCGAACTATCATCATTGGCCGGACTCCAAGACTATGAAGATACAAGATTGAAGACTTCGTCCTGTATCCGGATGGGACTCTTCTTGGCGTGGAAGGCAAGCTTGGCAATACGGATATGTAGATCTCCTACCATTGTAACTGACTCTGTGTAACCCTAGCCCTCTCCGGTGTCTATATAAACCGGAGGGTTTTAGTCCATAGGACGAAGAACAATCATACCATAGGCTAGCTTCTAGGGTTTAGCCTCCTTGATCTCGTGGTAGATCCACTCTTGTACTACCCATATTATCAATATCAAACAAGCAGGAGTAGGGTTTTACCTCCATCGAGAGGGCCCGAACCTGGATAAAAACATCGTGTCCCTTGTCTCATGTTACCATCCGTCTAGACGCACAGTTCGGGACCCCCTACCCGAGATCCGCCGGTTTTGACACCGACATTGGTGCTTTCATTGAGAGTTCCTCTGTGTCGTCGCATATAGGCCCGATGGCTCCTTCGCTCATCAACAACGACGCGGTCCAGGGTGAGAATTTTCTCCCCGGACAGATCTTTGTATTCGGCGGCTTTGCACTGCGGGCCAATTCGCTTGGCCATCTGGAGCAGATCGAAAGCTACGCCCCTGGCCATCAGGTCAGATTTGGAAGTTTGAACTATACGGCTGACATCCACGGAGACTTGATCTTCGAGGGATTCGAGCCACAGCCGAGCGCGCCGCACTGTCACGATGGGCATGATTTAGCTCTGCTGCCGGACAGTGCCCTGGAGGCCGCACACGAGTCCGCTCCGACCCTTAATTCGGAGCCGACTGCGCCGATCGAGGATAGGTGGCTAGACACCGCCTCGGGGGCTGCTACCTCTATGGCGATGGAGCCGAATACTGACCCCGTCCCTTGTGAAGCTCGTGACTCCGAGGCGCCGGATTCCTCGCCGGACTCCGAACCTCCCGCGCCCCTGCCAATCGAATCCGATTGGGCGCCGATCATGGAGTACACCGCTGCGGACATCTTTCAGCACTCGCCTTTTGGCGACATCCTGAATTCGCTAAAGTATCTCTCGGTATCAGGAGAGCCCTGGCCGGACTACGGTCAGGACGGTTGGGATGCGGACGACGAAGAAATTCAAAGCCCACCCACCACCCACTTTGTAGCCACTGTCGACGACCTAACCGACATGCTAGACTTCGACTCCGAAAACATCGACGGTATGGCCGACGATGCCGGAGACGAGCAAGAACTAGCGCCCACAGGGCACTGGAAAACCACCTCAACTCACGATGTATACATGGTGGATACACCAAAATGAAGCGATAACGAGGAACAACGGGACACGGCGAAGGATAATTCCCCCGAAAAACAGCCAAAACGGCGACGCAAGCGCCGCCCGAAGTCCCGCCTCGATAACAACAACACCCACACGGACCCAGCCGTAGAGCAGAGCGAACCAGTGGACGACGAACATGCCACCAAGCAACCATCCGAACAGGATGAATTGGACGAGCAACCCATCCCCGGCGAAAACAACAGTCCAGATGATCTCACGCCGGACACATCACCGAAGCATATAAACCTCCATAAAAGGCTTGTCGCCACTGCAAGAAGTTTGAAGAAGCAGAAGCGGAAGCTCAAAACAGCGGAAGACGTACTCAGAATGAGATGGAGCAAAGTACTCAAGACCGCAGATAAATACGGCGATAGTCACCAAGCAAAGAGCTACCCGAAGCGCAAGCTGTTGCCTGAATTTGACGAGGAGGCCGTAGAGCCCCCACAGTCAAAAAACAAAGAGGTTGCCTGATCGGATATACGACCACATGACAAGCAAAGAGCGGCAAGCGGCGCCGTACACAAGCCGGCACACGATCCTCGCAAAAAGGATGGCCCGGTCAGGTCCATCTATGGGCCAGGAAAGAAGGCTCCAGGGAACAACACAACACGTCGAGTGTTCGAGAACAACGATACACCTAAATACAGGGGCGCCGCACACCCCCTATGTTTCACCGATGAGGTACTGGATCACGAATTTCCAGCGGGATTCAAGCCCGTAAACATAGAAGCATACGACGGAACAACAGACCCCGGAGTCTGGATTGAGGATTATATCCTACACATACATATGGCTAGAGGAGACGATCTCCATGCCATAAAATACCTACCCCTCAAGCTCAAAGGGCCAGCTCGGCATTGGCTCAAAAGCCTCCCAGAAAATACTATTGGAAGTTGGGAAGAGCTCGAGGATGCGTTTCGAGCAAATTTTCAGGGGACTTATGTCCGCCCTCCGGATGCAGACGATTTAAGTCACATAACTCAACAGCCCGGAGAGTTAGCTCGAAAATTCTGGAACAGGTTCCTCACCAAAAAGAACCAAATAGTCGACTGTCCGGACGCCGAAGCCTTCGCAGCCTTCAAACATAACGTCCGAGACGAATGGCTTGCCAGACACCTCGGCCAGGAAAAGCCAAGGACAATGGCCGCACTAACGAGCCTCATGACCCGCTTCTGCGCAGGGGAAGATAGCTGGCTGGCAAGATGCAGCACCTGCGACCCAAGTACATCCGAGGTCAGGGATGGAAATGGGAAGCCACGACGCAGAAAAGACCAGCGCCGGACTAAGGAAAATGGCCCAAAGAGCACGGCGGTCAACGCCGGGTTCAAAAGCTCTCGGCCGAACAACAAAACACTGCCTCTTAAGGACAACAGTGACGAGCTATCCAACCTAAACAAAATCTTGGACAGGATATGTCAAATCCACAGTACCCCCGGGAAGCCTACAAACCATACCCACAGAGATTGTTGGGTCTTCAAGCAGTCCGGCCGACTTAACGCCGAACACAAGGGGCTCGACACACCAAGCGAAGACGATGACGAACCCCACAAGCAGAGCGCCGGAAAACAGAAGACTTTCCCACAAGAAGTCAAAACAGTGAACTCACTTCATGTGATAACACGGAAAAATAGTGCGGCACCTACTAAAGTACGCGCCGCACGGTCCACCCCAGCGGAGTCCCGAAATTGGATGTCAAAACCAATTACTTTCGACCATCAGGATTACTCCAGAAGTATTCGAAACGCAGGAGGGACCGCTTTGATATTGGATCCTATAATCGACGGACTACAATTTACACAAGTCCTAATGGATGGCGGCAGTGATATAAACCTGCTATATCAGGACACCATCCGCAGAATGGGGATAGACCCTACCAAAATTCGCCATAGCAGCACTTCCTTTAAAGGAGTAACGCCAGGCCCTTATGCCAATTGTACGGGCTCTTTACTACTAGAGGTTGTGTTCGGATCATCCGACAACTTCCGTCGCGAAAAGCTAATCTTCCATATCGCCCCATTCAATAGTAGCCATCAAGCACTATTGGGACGCGAAGCTTTCGCCCGCTTTAACGCAAGACCGCATTACGCGTCTCTTACACTTAAAATGCCCGGTCCACATGGTATCATCTCATTGAAGGGAAACTTCGAGTGTCCCTCGACCGCGGAAGAACGTGAGACTGCCTTGACAGCCGCACACTAATACGGCTTTGCTGATCAAAGCTCCTAAAACAGGTCATTCAGACCCCGGACACGGTTAAGCGAGTCCGGTATAAATAAACAAGGGCCTTATTAGCCGCATACCCCTTTACAAGGGGCTGCACGCATGAACAATGAGAGCCAATAAAGCTCAATTTCATTCATCTTTTAAACCATACTCTGTCTTAAATACATTTTTCGCACGATCTTTTTCCAAACTAAGTTCCTCTCTTTTTTTATAGATGAACAACGTGCTACACCCGTCCAGGATACAGCACAACCGAGACACAGGCACAGACGTGCAGCAGGGACCCGTTACAAGGATTCTTTTTGGATTAAGACCCTGCGTAAACCTTTTTTACTGTCTCTTGTTGACACAGATCCCCCGGTTTCTCACCATAACCGAGGAGGAGGCTGGCGTTTTGGCATCGACCGCGTCAGAAGTTTTCGCGCGTACCTGGATACTAGGGGCTTAGGGCATTATTCTGCCCGTTATCATAAAGACCAAATACCTCAGGAAGTGATTGGCGTCTCGAGTTAGGCCTTATATGCATCAGCTCCGAATCATGCCTTTGGTCAAATGTTGGGTTTGCCCGGCTCCTGTGTTTTGCTGCCTTACGTTCCGCTCTATCGGTTAATGCGGCACCAGGAGAACTACTGCGATTGTGCCCCGGTTCGGCCGGGCGAGCACCTCAGTAGAGAAAGCCGAAAACTGGCTGTCATGATATAGCGAGAGACTGGTCAACCACTCGATCGACTACCGGAATGTCTAGAATTCCTCCGCTTTGACGAAGGACCGTTTCCCGGTCAGGCACACACGCGCCCCGAATTCGGAGAGCGCGGTGCCCCTAGGGGCTATATCGTAGCCCCACCTTCGAACTCCTATGGCTAAGTGAAAGTGATAAAGCATTATAGTCCGGTTGCCTAGTTTGCTACGCTACCACCTCCTTCACAGGACCAAGACGTTGGATTAAGTGTGAAAATGCGCTTTTTTGCAAGCACCCCCGCACCATGTGCGTGGGGGCTGAAGCCGAAGACTGCCATCTTTCAGGTTATATATACATATACATTAACGGCCGCACAGGAGATATTTCAATACTTGAACGCACAAGTATAAAAAGCCCTTATATCATAAATATGGTTTTACAAATCATACATGTCATTTGAACATAATGATTTTCGAGCACTGCGACTCTACTAAACGAGCGCCCCGCAGGACTTCCTCAAAATAGTGCTCGGCGGGTAATCGGCTTCTATGCGAATTCCGGGACGCAACGTCGGTGGCATCCATCTCTGCCCAGTATGTTTTGACACGGGCGAGAGCCATCCGTGCACCCTCTATGCACGCCGACCGCTTCATCGCCTTGATATGCGGCACCGCATCAAGGAATTGCTGCACTAAGCCAAAATAACTCTTCGGCTTGGGCCTTTCCGGCCATAGATGAGCCAAGACATCCTTCATGGCAAGTCCGGACAGCCTATTCAGCTCAAACCACTCAGCCAACCGATCGGTTAATGGAAGGGGACGCTCCGGACTATGGAATTGAGACCAAAAAAGCTCTTCCATGTCGTGATCCTTTTGGCTTCAGAAGTGCACGACTGCGTCTGCCGCACTCGTCGCCAAATTCAGATAAGCATCCTCCGCACCCCACAACTGGCCCAACTGAGCATACTTCGGATCCGTGAACTTCCTACGCAGCAGAAAGGGCTTTCCAGCTGCAATATCTCCGACCTGACACAGCTCCTCCTTTATAGCCCTCATCGCAGAGCGGGCATCCTTGGCTTCGGCGGTGGCCTTCTTCAGGTCCTCTTGCCCCACTCGGCGTTCTCTTTCAAGAACCTCACAGCGGTCGGTAGCATCCTTCAGTTTCACGGCCATTCCGCCCATCTCCTCCCTGCTTCGGCAGTGGGCAGCCTTTTCGGCTTTTAGCTCTTCGGATGACTTCGAGGCAGCCGCATCACTCTTTCTGGCTTGCTCCTTGGCTCGACCAAGCTCTTCCCGAAGGTCCTCCATAGCAGCGGTGCCATCTGCATCAAAAGCATACATGTTGTAAGGCATGGGCATCAGCTCCCTTACCGGGTGACCGCGGAGAAACCACCTACCTTGTGACTTGTCAAGTCGTTTATTGACCAGCACGATGTCCGCAACATCGAGTTGCCGCTTCAGTTCGGCAACTCTATCAGTCCGGCTGGCCACCAAATGTTCCGCCACCTGAATAGGAAGGGCGACATACTACAACTGAGATTATGATCCTCGGCACGCTGTCGCTTTCAACAACATACCGAGTCTCAGGGGCTACTATCTATACAGGGCGCACTCTATGTGCAAAACTGCCAAAAGGTACGTCATTTTTACGTACCTCAAACCCCGTCAGTAAACTTCTGACAGCCTCATGCAACCCGCTCTCAGCGGATGAAATCCTTTCAATCACCGTACTCATTAATGTATGGTGATCTTCTGCGATAGACGCCCTCTCGAGCAGATCCTTCAGCTCCACCGGCCGTACACCAGTTGGTGCCGAACGCTCCGGCCCCGCCGGACTCGGGGAGACCCTCCGCGACGACACCTCAGGGTCGTCCGCCCCGCCTGATGGTGCGGCAGATGGAAGCATCTCACTCTCCATCATCTCCGGACGAAGATCCCCCGAAGATGAGCTCTGCTGAGAAGGGCTGAGATCCGAACTGCAAGGTAAGAACTTCGGTTATCCTCAGAATTAAAAACAGGGATGTCCCTTATTACGAAACTCCCCTTTTTCTAATTAGGGCTCGCTGGAGGGCTGATTCCCTTGGGGAAATAGTGCGGCCGGGGTTTCTCCTGGCGCAGGACCCTCCGGTGAAGATTTCTTCCCCCGCTTTGAGGCCTTGGCCTCCGGATCTTCGGAAGCGGTCATCTTCTCCCCCTGGAGGGAGGGATTCTCGATCGCCCCTTTCTTGAGAGCCTCCTTAGCAGAGGCGGTAGTTTTCCTGTTTTCCCCTTCACCCTCTTCTGAAGGCGCAACCTCCAGCATCTTGACTAACACGGGATCCGGCGTGGTCTCCGGGAGGGGGGCCGGACACCGTATCAGTTTTGCTTGCGCTATCCACTCCTGTTCAAAGGGATAGCTCGTTAAAAGGAAAAACCATTATAAATCAACGTACGGTATGTCCGAACACAGGATTACTTACTTGAGTATCCGGGCGATTGCAGCTTAGGCCGGCATCCTCGGTCAAGTCCGGACACATCTCTTGTGATCCGAAGAACAGTTTATACATCTCCGCGGGTGTCGTACCCATGAAGTGTTGAAGAGCTCGTGGTCCCTCCGGGTTGAATTCCCACAGACGGAGGGGGCGACGTTTGCAGGGCAGAAGGCACCGAATCAGCATAACCTGCGTCACTACGACCAGATTGATCTTCCTCTCCTGGAGGTCTCGAATCCGGCCCTGCAATATTGGTACGTCCTTGGACGGCCCCCAGTCAAGCCCTTTGTTGACCCATGACGCCAGCCATTGTGGAGGGCCCGAGCGAAAGGCGGGCGGTGGCACCTGCCTGCTGCCCCGGGGAGCGGTAATATAGAACCACTCCTGTTGCCACAAGCCGAGCTCCTCTTGAAAAGAGCCCTCGGGCCATGGAGCATCGGCCCTCTTACTTATAACTGCCCCTCTGCACTCTGCCTGTCGCCCCTCGATCATCTTCGGCTCCACGTTGAAGGTCTTGAGCCACAAACCGAAGTGAGGGGTAGTGCGGAGGAAGGCTTCGCAGACAACAATGAACGAGGAGATGTGGAGGATGGGCTCCGGAGCCAAGTCATGGAATTCCATCCCGTAATAAAACATGAGCCCCCTCACGAAGGGGTCCATCGGGAAGCCTAAACCCCGACGGATGTGAGACACGAACACGACGCTCTCGCCAGGCTCGGGAGTGGGAATGACTTGCCCTTGCGCGGGCAACCTATGCGAAATCTCGTAGGTTAGGTACCTGGCGTCTCTCAGCTTTAGCACGTCTTCTTCTGTGACGGAAGAGGGCATCCACCGGCCCTGTAGGTCGGAGCCGGACATTGTCGATGGTCCGAAGCGCCCGAATCTGGAGCCTTGGGTGTTGGAACTCGGGGCAAGGGGCGGATTCGATTGAGGATCGAAGGAAAGGGACAGGCCTTGGTCTCATTATGAAGGGAGAGAATACCAGGGGCCCTCCCCGTGACCGTTTGGAACTCGCCTTCGACGGAGGGGGCGGGGCAACGGGCGCGGTTGGGTTACCCACGTCCGTATTGATGGGAATCTCGGAATAAGGGGACACGATCTCTGCTTCGACAAGACGTGCCAAGGAAACCGCTTCGCTAAACGCGCTGTGGTGGAATAATAAAAATGATTCTAGTAAAGGCTTGGTTGTGGTGTGACGTCACGCCACAAAATACGTCAGCAGATTGAACTTGTCTAAATATTATTCTCTCTATGGTGGTATGTGGAATTTATTTTGCAGAGCCGGACACTATCCTGGTGTTCACAATCTTCTATGAATTATTCGGAGGAGGAACCCGCCTTGCAATGCTGAAGACAATATGCGCGCCGGACTCGTCGTCATTGAAGCCTGGTTCAGGGGCTACTGAGGGAGTCCTAAACTAGGGGGTGTCCGGATAGCCGAACTATCATCATTGTCCGGACTCCAAGACTATGAAGATACAAGATTGAAGACTTCGTCCCGTGTCCGGATGGGACTCTCCTTGGCGTGGAAGGCAAGCTTGGCAATACAGATATGTAGATCTCCTACCATTGTAACTGACTCTGTGTAACCCTAGCCCTCTCCGTGTCTATATAAACTGGAGGGTTTTAGTCCATAGGACGAAGAACAATCATACCATAGGCTAGCTTCTAGGGTTTAGCCTCCTTGATCTCGTGGTAGATCCACTCTTGTACTACCCATATTATCAATATCAATCAAGCAGGAGTAGGGTTTTACCTCCATTGAGAGGGCCCGAACCTGGGTAAAAACATCGTGTCCCTTGTCTCCTGTTACCATCCGCCTAGACGCACAGTTCGGGACCCCCTACCCGAGATCCGCCGGTTTTGACACCCTACCCGATAGAATGGGAAACAGATTTAGACCATGGTCGAGCGCAATCGCTATGCCTCGCATCAAGCGTGTAGACGGGAAAGTTTGCAATACAATAGACGTTGTATAGATGGGGTGTTGGTGCACGTATATATAATACAAGGGAAGGCCTCTTCCTCAACTATACAAGACTAGGAGGTGGGCCACAACTCCAATACACATGCAGTACAAAATACATACTCAACACCCCCCGCAGTCGAAGCGTCGCCGGAGACACAGAGACTGGACCAAAAGTCCTCGAAGACAGGAGTAGGCAATCCCTTAGTCATCACATCAGCAAACTGTTGTATCGTCGGCACGTGGAGAACCCGAACACGGCCAAGGGTAACCTGCTCGTGCACAAAGTGAATATCGAGCTCAATATGCTTCGTCCGTCGATGGTGCACCGGGTTGGCGGAGAGGTAGACCGCGCTGACGTTATCGCAGTTGACAAGAGTGGCCTTGTGAACATCACAAAGCAACTCCTGGAGTAGCTGACGTATCCAAGAGCACTCGGCCACGGCATTAGCCACGGCGCTATACTCTGCCTCGGCGCTGGAGCGGGAGACCGTGGGCTGCCGCTTCGATGACCAAGAGATCAACGAGGGCCCAAGGTAGACGCAGTAGCCTGACGTGGAGCGTCGCGTGTCGGGCAGCCAGCCCAGTCGGCATCGGAGTAGGCCACGAGGTCGGTGGAGGCGGAGGCCGTCAGGGTGAGTCCAAAGGACATGGTGCCGCGTATGTAACGCAGAATACGCTTCACCAGAGTCCAGTGAGAGTCACGCGGGGCGTGCATATGGAGGCACACCTGCTGGACAGCGTACTGCAGGTCGGGGCGGGTCAGCGTCAGGTACTGTAAAGCACCGACAATAGAGCGATAAAACGCTCCATCGGACGCAAGAGATCCCTCGAGAGCAGAGACCTTCGCCTTCGTGTCGACGCGGGTGGGCGCCGGCTTGCAGTTAAGCATACTGGCACGCTCCAGGAGCTCGTGGGTGTACTTCTGCTGATGCATAAAGAAGCGGTCAGTCCGTCGGACCACCTCGATGCCGAGGAAGTAGTGCAGGGGCCCCAAGTCCTTGAGGGCGAACTCATCACGATGACGAGCAGTCAGCCACTGAAGGAGGTCGGGGGCGGACGCCGTGAGGATGATGTCGTCGACATAGAGCAGCAGATATGCAGTGTCAACTCCCTGATGATACACAAATAGTGAAGCATCAGAGCGAGTAGACCGAAATCCGAGAGACTGCAGGAAGGCTGCGATATGCTGGTACCAAGCCCAAGGCGCCTGCTTCAACCCGTAAAGAGAACGGGAGAGCAAGCACACGAAGTCGGGGTGCTCGGCGTCGACGAAACCAGTGGGCTGCTCACAGAACACCTGCTCGGCAAGATGGCCGCGCAAGAAGGCGTTGGAGACATCCAACTGGTGCACCGGCCAGGCGCGCGAGACCGCCAGCTGAAGCACGGCGCGAATTGTGCCCGGTTTTACAACCGGGGCAAAGGTGTCGGTGAAGTCCACGCCCAATTCGCGCTGCCGAAAACCACGAACCACCGACCGAGCCTTGTAGCGCTCGAGAGAACCGTCCGGGTGAGTCTTGTGGCGAAATACCTAATTGCCAGAGATGATGTTGGCACGAGGGGGTCGCGAAACAAGCTGCCACGTGCGGTTGTCACTACAGGAATCAGCTAGTTTGCCGTCTGGCGAGTACAGACGGCAAAGAGCAAAATACAGACGACAAAGAGTTTGCCATCAGCCGGCTGACGGCAAACATAGACGACAAAGAGGATGGCGGCAAAGGCTGCTTTGCCGTCAGCTTTTTATCGGGCAGACGGCAAAGAATTTGCCGTCAGCCAACTACAGATTTGCCGTCTGCCATAAAAACTACAGACAGCAAAGGAAAGTGTCTTTGCTGTCAGCAAGAATCTTTTTTCGCCGTCATCCTGACATATTACAGACAGCAAAGAATTTTGTTTATTAAAATAATCCAAACCCATAGTCCAAGTGCAGAGGACAGCAATTAACGCCACACCACAGTATACATCAACACTTCGTTCCAAGAATCTACGACGAATGACAAATTTCACAACAAAAGACTAGACAGAATACATCATGACTTGCTGATCCATGGCAAAACTGCTCTATTCATTAGACGAACGGATTACACATGAAAATATTACAACAGAGCAGTGACTATTATAGCATCCCGAGATCCAGCATGCGCGGCCATCTTGCAGCCAACCTGCGCCAACCTGCAACCACCTCCTGTGCCCGCGCTCGCCGGAGCAGCCGCACCACTCTCCCTTCCCCTTCCATTCGTCAAGGACGGAGCACACTGATTCCCGAGGAGCTGCCGCTGCTCCTCGAGGTGGGAGATGGTGCAGCGTCGAGGGATGGGGCCGAGGCCAGCGAAGACACGCGGGGGTGACGTGGCCGGGGCCGGTAGAAGCCGGCGGGAGGCGACGGGGCCGGCGGCGCCATGGGCGAAGCAGAGGCCGGCGGGGGGCGACGGGGCTGGCTGCGCCATGGGCGAAGCAGAGGCCGGCGCGGGATGGGTGTTAGAGTATACGTAGTGTACCTGCGTACGGCTTGTGTATACGGCACGACCTCTGGTCAGTGCGTGCGTGAGAGTAGTGGGCATGCTGTTAGCCCCCACGATCGCATGGTAGTGGCACATGATCCTCTGTAAACTGTATATAACCTCGAGCCTACAGAGCTAATGAGAGTGTGTTGAATCCCATCTCTTCTCCCTCTTCATCATGGTATCAGATACCGGCGACCAGGCCAATCCCTTTGCTCCGGTCGTCGATCTCGCTTCCGCCGCCATGGGTGACAACCCCAGCCCTCCTCCCTCCCCTGCTGCTAGTGACTCCGGCGCTCCCGTCGCTCCTGCTCCACCTCCAGCGCTCCTTCCCGCCGCGCCACCGGCTGCCCTGCCTGCCGCCCTCGCGCCAGCGCCCGTATCCCCGCTCCCCTCTTCGGTGCTCCAGACCATCGACATACGCCGCCACGTCCCCGTCACTCTTGATCTCCTCGCCGGCAACTATGCGTAGTGGCGCCGTCATTTTGACACGGCGATCGGCATGTTCGGGCTGCGCGCTCATCTTGACGCCGCCCCGGTGCCGCGCTTCGACGATCCCGAGTGGGCGATGGCTGATCATGCTGTCGTCCACTGGCTCAACACCACTGTTGTGCACGATCTCCTGGACGCCGTCATGCAAGAGGAGGACACGGCGCTCTCCGTATGGACGTCGATCGACGCTGTGGTGCAGGGTGACCTCACGATCATGCAATACTGCACCAAGCTGAAGATGTACACGGACCAGCTGCGCGACCTCGGCCAGCCGGTGATGGAGACGCGCCAAGTCTCCCATCTTCTGCGTGGGCTCGCGCGCCAGTACCATGGCGCCATCCCACACATCACCTCGCGCAACCCTCTCCCCACACTCCTTCAGACGCGCTCCTTCCTCCTCCTTGAGGAACACCGTGCCGAGCAGACGGCACGCCTCCAGGGCGCGCACGCGCTCGTCGCCGGGCGCGGCACTTCACCTCCGGCCGCTCCGCCTGTCGTCGCTCCCCCCGCCGCTCCCGGGCGCGGTGGTCGCGGGCGTCGCCGCGGGCGCGGCTCTGGCAACGGTGGCGGCTCCGGCTCCGGTGGTCTCCCTCAGCAGACGCCCCCACGCGTTCCCGGCTTGCCCGCCCCCGTGCCCGGCGCCAATTCTTGGACCGGCCTGGTCCAAGCATGGCCCATGCCCTGGCGCGCTCCGGGTTCTGTCGTCCTTGGACCCCGCCCAGGCACTCCACCACAGCAGGCCATGTACGCTGCTCCTGCGCCCCCACCTCCTGGCGCGTACGGATACGGCGGCTACGCACCGCCCGTCTACGGGCCCGTGCCCAACTACACCACCGTGCCCTCCGGCGTGCCCCTGCAGCACCAGCACCAAGCTCTGGACATGACCTCACTCCAGGCTGCGCTCCACAGCGCCACAGCCGGCCCGTCGTCATCCGGCAGCTCCTCCGAGTGGTACATGGACTCCGGCGCCACTGCACACATGACTAACTCGCCCGGTACTCTCCAGTCCCTGCTCCCCTCCTCCTCCTCCTCTCACATTATCGTTGGCAGTGGTGAGCACCTTCCTATTACACACACTGGCTCTGGTTCTCTCATTACTAGCACCTCCCCCGTACAGCTACGCAACGTTCTTGTCTCGCCTTCCCTCATCAAAAACCTCCTTTCTGTCCGTCAAATTTGCCATGACAATCCAGTTTCAATGGAATTTGACTTGCTTGGTTTCTCTGTCAAGGACCTGCGGACTCAGGTGGTGATCCTCCGCTGTGATTCCGATGGCGATCTCTACTCTGTGTCGGCGGCCCGATCCACTGTGCTTCCATTCGCGGGCGCAGTCACCATCGATCGCCTACACCAGCGCCTTGGGCATCCAGGATCTGCACAACTTCAGCATGTAGCTAGCCAGTCTCCATTTCGTTTCACAAAATCAGCGCCTCGCTCTTGTCACGCATGTCGTGTTGGCAAACATGTGCGCTTGCCTTTTTCTGATTCTCTTAGCTGTACATATTTTCCGTTTCAGCTACTACACTTGGATGTATGGACATCTCCTGTTTCTAGTATTTCTGGCTACCAATTCTACCTAGTTGTTCTTGACGATTACACTCACTACATCTGGACCTTCCCTCTCAAGAACAAATCTGACGTGCTGCCCATTTTGCGTGACTTCTATGCCTATGCGCGCACTCAGTTTCAGTTACCAGTGTTCTCTGTCCAAACTGACAACGGCCGAGAGTTCGACAGTCACGCTTCCCGTGCACTCCTCGCTTCGCACGGCACCGTACTTCGGCTATCCTGCCCTTACACCAGCCAGCAGAACGGCAAAGCGAAGCGCACTCTTCGTACCCTCAACGACAGCGTGCGCGCCCTGCTCTTCCATGCCTCGCTGCCGCCGCGCTTTTGGGCTGAAGCCCTGAACACTGCCACCTACCTGCTCAACAGACGCCGCTGCCATCGCACCTCGCCGCGCACTCCGCATGAACTGCTGCTCGGTGTGGCACCCGATTACACTTCGCTTCGGGTTTTTGGCTGTCTGTGCTACCCAAGCACTGCTGCTACTTCGCGCCATAAGCTCGACGCTCGCTCATCGCCTGCGTTTTCCTCGGTTATCCCTCCGATCACCGCGGTTACCGCTGCCTCGACCTAGCATCCAAACGCGTCCTCACTTCACGCCATGTCTACTTCCATGAAGATACCTTCCCCTACGCTCACAGCACTCATCCCCCTGCTTCGCCAGCACCTCCGCGCCCTAGCGCGCCGGCCCTGCTTCAGATCACCCGTCAGGTTCCCTCTTCGCCTGCTGATCGACCACGCACGCCGCGGGCCGTCGGATCAGCGCTGGACGTCATCGCCATCCCGTCCCCTCGCGCGCCATCTGCTGGTTCAAACACAGCCGCTGGATCGCGCGCGGACGGCTCCCACGCCACTCGCTCGAGCGCGCGCTCGGCTACTTCAAGCACAGCGACTGGATCCTGCACGGACGGCTTCTGCTCCTCATCGTCGAGCATCCCTTCTGCTGACTCCAGCGTCTCCCCCGCGCCGCCCGCTCCGGCCGGCCCGTCGCAGCGTGTACTCACCCGGGCTCAGGCCGGCATTTTCAAGCCCAATCCCAAGTACTACGACGTCGCGGCTGCTCTGCCTTCCACTTCGCTCTCTCCTGTGCCCAGCTCTGTGCGCGTCGCCATGCGCGATCCGCACTGGGTCGCGGCCATGCGCGAAGAGCACGCCGCGCTCGTCGCCAACCGTACTTGGGAGCTGGTTCCATGACCACCTGGCGCCAATTTGATCACAGGCAAATGGATCTTCAAGCACAAATTCCGCGCCAACGGCTCTCTGGGACGCTACAAGGCGCGGTGGGTCATCCGCCGCTTTCGTCAGTGCGCGTGCGTGGACTACGGCGAGACCTTCTCGCTGGTGGTCAAGCCGGCCACCATCCGCACCGTTCTCACCGTTGCTGCTTCGCGCGGGTGGCCCGTCCACCAGCTGGACGTCAAGAATGCGGTCCTGCACGGGACGCTCGCCGAGGAGGTGTACTGCCTCCAGCCTGCCGGCTTCGTCGACGAGACTCGGCCACACCATGTCTGTCGTCTGAACAAGTCGCTCTACGGGCTTAAACAAGCTCCCCGCGCCTAGTTCCAGACGTTTGCCGGCTTCCTCAAGACGATCGGCTTCGCGGCGACGCGCTCCGACTCCTCCCTGTTCATCTACACCAGCGGGGCGGACACGGCATTCCTCCTCCTCTACGTCGACGACATCGTCCTCACTGCCTCGACTCCGGCTCTCCTTCGTCGAATTGTGCACCGGCTCACTGGTGAGTTCGCCATGAAGGACCTTGGCGCGCTTCGCTACTTCCTCAGCATCCAGGTCACGCGCACGCAGGCGGGCTTCTTCCTTTGTCAACAGAAGTACGCCAAGGAGATCATCGAACGCGCGGGCATGGACGCCAGCAAGCCGTCGCCCACGCCCATCGACACCAAGGGCAAACTTCCTCAGGCTGGCGGGCCGTGTGTGCCTGACCCGTCGGCGTACCGCAGCATCGCCGCCTTACAGTACCTCACCATCATGCGGCCCGAGCTCGCGTACGCCGTCCAACAATTTTGCTTGCACATGCATGATCCGCGGGACTGCCACCAGGCTCTCGTCAAGCGTGTGCTGCGCTACGTGCGCGGCGCGCCCGCCCACGGTCTCCATCTACGCGCCTTGACTACACTGGATCTCCGCGCCTACACCGACGCCGACTGGGCGGGCTGCCCGGACACGCGTCGCTCGACATCTGGCTTCTGCGTCTACCTCGGCGACGCCCTTGTCTCATGGTCGTCCAAGCGCCAGGCCACGGTGTCGCGCTGCAGCGCCGAAGCTGAGTACCGTGGCGTCGCCAATGCTGTCGCCGAGTGCGTGTGGCTCCGTCAAGTCCTTGGCGAGCTCCTCCTCCCAGTACGCTCCGCGACTATTGTTTTCTGCGACAACGTCTCGGCCTGCTACCTATCCGCGAACCCAGTGCATAACCGGCGCACCAAGCATGTGGAGCTTGACATCCATTTTGTACGAGAGCGCGTGGCACTAGGCGAGTTCAGAGTTCTCCACATCCCCACCAAGCAGCAGCTCGCCGATGTTATGACCAAAGGCTTGTCCACGGATGTTTTTCTCCAGTTCCGGGAAAGTCTTTGCGTCGCTCCGGCCGACGCCCAGACTGCGGGGGGGTGTTAGAGTATACGTAGTGTACCTGCATACGGCTTGTGTATACGGCACGACCTCTGGTCAGTGCGTGCGTGAGAGTAGTGGGCATGCTGTTAGCCCCCACGATCGCATGGTAGTGGCACATGATCCTCTGTAAACTGTATATAACCTCGAGCCTACAGAGCTAATGAGAGTGTGTTGAATCCCATCTCTTCTCCCTCTTCATCAATGGGGCCGGCGACGCCATGGGCGAAGTAGAGGTGGGCGAGAGGCGACTTGGCCGGCGTGGGCGAGAGGCGACGTGGCCGGCGTGGGCGAAGCAGAGGTGGTCGAAGGGAGAAGGGGCCGGCGACGCCATGGGGGCGATAGTGCCGGGTCCAGTAGCGGCGTGGCCGAACGGGAAAGTGGATGGGGCCGGTGGCGAGATGGTTGTGGGCGCTGGCCTTCTCGATCTGGATCGAGCAGAGAGAGAAACGAGAGAGCGAGAGATTGTGGTGGGGGTGGGCAGCTCGAGTGGATAAGGACGGAGCAGTGGTGCGCGTGGGTGTGTGGGGCGCGGGTGCGCGTGGGTGCTTGGGGCGCGTGGGGCACGTGGGGATGTGTGGCTCAGATCCTGCCATGTCATCGATCCATGTGATCGATCCGTGTGTTGTGTTTCTTCTTTGCCGTATGCGTTTTTTAATACAGACGGCAAAGAGCATTCTTTGCCGTCTGCAATAGAAAACACAGACGGCAAAACTCTTTGCCGTCTGCATTTTGTAATATAGACGACAAAG
>NC_041385.1:842902803-842904744 GCF_002162155.2 Triticum dicoccoides | reverse complement strand
CACGCCAAGTGACGTGGCAGCAGGGCCGGTGGGTGCCGCGGCGGTAGGGGCCGCGGCGGCTGGGACGCCTGGTGTGGCTGCGGGGGCACCCGGGCCGGCGGCGTGGGCCGAGGCGCTGGGGGCACCTGGTTCGGCGGTGGGGGCCGCGGCGGCGACGGCGGCGGAGGCCGCAGCGACGTCGGCGGCAGGGGCCGCGGCGGCAACAGCGTCGGCTGATCCGGCGGTGGAAGAGGCGACGGGCGAGGGTGACGTCGAGCCCGTCGTAGGGGTGGCGGGCGGGGTGCCGGGCTCAATCTCGTATGAGGGAGACGGGGACCCGAGGGCGACACGGACGAATGTTAACTAAGGGAGTGGCGGTAGCGAGTGCATCGGGCCAGAACCGAGCGGGCATGTTAGAGTGAAAGGGTAACGTGCGAACGCAGTCATTTAGAGTGCGGAGAATGCGCTCGACGCGGCCGTTCTGCTGGGAAGTGTAGGGGCAAGTCAGACAGAAGATGGCGCCATGAGAGGCGAGAAGTGTGCGAAGAGCGACGTTGTCAAATTCTTTTCCGTTATCAGTTTGGAGTGCGAGTATGGGACGACCGAACTGGGTGGTGACATATGAATAAAAGGCGGTGAGTGTGGCTAAAGCATCAGATTTACGACGAAGGGAAAAAGTCCAGACATAGTGAGAATAATCATCTAAAATCACCAAGTAGTATAGATAGCCCGTGTTACTCGCAACGGGAGATGTCCAAACATCACTATGAAGTAATTGAAATGGAAAAGTGGAAACGGAAGAAGACACACTAAAGGGAAGACGAACGTGCTTGGCTAAGCGACAAGCCTCACAAGAGTGCTCGTCGAGCTTATCACATGAGAAAGAGAAACTCCTAAGGATTTGACGTAAGACGGTGTGGTTGGGGTGACTCAAGCGAGCGTGCCAAAGGTCAACGCCGGTGACAAGGGCGACGGGTGTGGGGGTGGAGGCACCGGCGTGCACGGGGTAGAGCTCATCGGGACTGTCACATCGATGAAGGACCATCCGGTTACGGGCGTCTTTCATAGAAAATCCAACACCGTCAAATTCAACAGTAAGTGGGTTCTCACGAGTAAGACGACGAACGGAAACTAGGTTCGTGACTAATGGGTGTGTGAAACTAGTGCTACCGATATGAGTAATAGGTAAGGAGGATCAGTTGCGGACGGCAATACGAGTGGGTGTGTGAACTGGAGTGGAGGAGGTTAGGTTACCGGGATGAGCTGCCATGTACGTAGTAGCACCTGAGTCCATGTACCAGTCGCCCCCACCGACAGAGCTACTCGGCGACGGCGCGGAGTGCTGGGCGGCGAGGAGGGTGGGGTCCCATGGCACAGGTACCGGCGGCGGCGGAAGGCCCCCATAGGGCGGCGCCGGGACGGGCGGGCCATAACCACCGAGGGGCGGCGGCGCAAGGAGGGCGCCGTAGCCGGCGCCAGTCGGCTGGAAGGGCGCGCCGATGAACGCCTGGTGGCCAGCGGGGAGAGCCTGCTGGTAGTGCGGCGCCTCCCCGGCGTCCTGGACTCGCTGCTGCTGCAAGTGGCGGCGATCGCCGCCACGCCGGTTGCGTCGGCCCCCTCCCCCTTGCGGGTGATGCGGGGAAGGCGCTGGTGGCGACACCGGGTAACATCCGGCGGGTGCGGGAGGACGCGACTGGATCGGCGCGGCCGGTGGAGCGGTTCCACCGCAGATGGTGAAGTAGCCCGGATAGTCCATGGAAGGCGTCGGAAACGGCGGGAAAAGGAAGGGGGCAGCGGCGGCGTCAGCGCGGCAAGGGGAGCGCAGCGTCGGCAGCAAGTCAGCGCAACGGGTGCGAGCGGAAGCCGCGCGGCGTCACGAGGCGGCGGCGGCGTCAGAGGAGGACGCAGCGGCGGGGAGTGGCGGCGGCGGCGGCGCGCACGAGGAGGCGCTGCGCTGCGGCG
>NC_041385.1:842878966-842900488 GCF_002162155.2 Triticum dicoccoides | reverse complement strand
TGTCCAGTGATCCACTCCTGGATTACTTTGGTACCTCCCTGCTAAACTTATAGCAAGGCATACATCAGGTCTGGTACACAGCATTGCATACATGATAGATCCTATGGCTGATGCATAGGGAACATCTTTCATATTCTCTCTATCTTCTGCAGTGGTCGGGCATTGAGTCTTACTCAATTTCACACCTTGTAACACAGGCAAGAACCCTTTCTTCGCTTGATCCATTTTGAACTTCTTCAAAATTTTGTCAAGGTATGTGCTTTGTGAAAGTCCAATTAAGCGTTTTGATCTATCTCTATAGATCTTAATGCCTAATATGTAAGCAGCTTCACCGAGGTCTTTCATTGAAAAACTTTTATTCAAGTATCCCTTTATGCTATCCAGAAATTCTATATCATTTCCAATAAGTAATATGTCATCCACATATAATATCAGAAATGCTACAGAGCTCCCACTCACTTTCTTGTAAATACAGGCTTCTCCGAATGTCTGTATAAAACCAAATGCTTTGATCACACTATCAAAACGTTTATTCCAACTCCGAGAGGCTTGCACCAGCCCATAAATGGATCGCTGGAGTTTGCACACTTTGTTAGCTTCCTTTGGATCGACAAAACCTTCCGGTTGCATCATATACAACTCTTCTTCCATAAATCCATTCAGGAATGCAGTTTTGACATCCATCTGCCAAATTTCATAATCATAAAATGCGGCAATCGCTAACATGATTCGGACGGACTTAAGCATCGCTACGGGTGAGAAGGTCTCATCGTAGTCAATCCCTTGAACTTGCCGAAAACCTTTTGTGACAAGTCGAGCTTTGTAGACAGTAACATTACCATCAGCGTCAGTCTTCTTCTTAAAGATCCATTTATTCTCAATTGCTTGCCGATCATCGGGCAAGTCAACCAAAGTCCATACTTTGTTTTCATACATGGATCCCATCTCAGATTTCATGGCTTCAAGCCACTTTGCGGAATCTGGGCTCACCATCGCTTCTTCATAGTTCGTAGGTTCATCATGATCTAGTAGCATGACTTCCAGAACAGGATTACCGTACCACTCTGGCGCGGATCTTACTCTGGTTGATCTACGAGGTTCAGTAGTATCTTGATCTGAAGTTTCATGATCATTATCATTGGCTTCCTCACTAACTGGTGTAGGTGTCACTGAACTACTTTCCAGTAAGGGAGCAGGTACAGTTACCTCGTCAAGTTCTACTTTCCTCCCACTCACTTCTTTCGAGAGAAACTCCTTCTCTAGAAATGATCCATTCTTAGCAACGAATGTCTTGCCTTCGGATCTGTGATAGAAGGTGTACCCAACAGTTTCCTTTGGGTATCCTATGAAGACACATTTCTCCGATTTGGGTTCGAGCTTATCAGGTTGAAGTTTTTTCACATAAGCATCGCAGCCCCAAACTTTAAGAAACGACAACTTTGGTTTCTTGCCAAACCACAGTTCATAAGGCGTCGTCTCAACGGATTTTGATGGTGCCCTATTTAACGTGAATGCGGCCGTCTCTATAGCATAACCCCAAAACGATAGCGGTAAATCGGTAAGAGACATCATAGATCGCACCATATCTAGTAAAGTACGATTACGACGTTCGGACACACCATTACGCTGTGGTGTTGCGGGTGGCTTGAGTTGCGAAACTATTCCACAGTTTTTCAAATGTACACCAAACTCGTAACTCAAATATTCTCCTCCACGATCAGATCGTAGAAACTTTATTTTCTTGTTACGATGATTTTCAACTTCACTCTGAAATTCTTTGAACTTTTCAAATGTTTCAGACTTATGTTTCATTAAGTAGACATACCCATATCTGCTTAAATCATCTATGAAGGTGAGAAAATAACGATATCCGCCACGAGCCTCAATATTCATTGGACCGCACACATCGGTATGTATGATTTCCAACAAATCTGTTGCTCTCTCCATAGAACCGGAGAACGGTGTTTTGGTCATCTTACCCATGAGGCACGGTTCGCAAGTACCAAGCGATTCATAATCAAGTGGTTCCAAAAGTCCATCAGTATGGAGTTTCTTCATGCGCTTTACACCGATATGACCTAAACGACAGTGCCACAAATAAGTTGCACTTTCATTATCAACTCTGCATCTTTTGGTTTCAACATTATGAATATGTGTATAACTACTATCGAGATCTAATAAAAATAGACCACTCTTTAAGGGTGCATGACCATAAAAGATATTACTCATATAAATAGAACAACCATTATTCTCTGATTTAAATGAATAACCGTCTCGCATTAAACAAGATCCAGATATAATGTTCATGCTCAACGCTGGCACCAAATAACAATTATTTAGGTCTAATATTAATCCCGAAGGTAGATGTAGAGGTAGTGTGCCGACCGCGATCACATCAACTTTGGAACCGTTTCCCACGCGCATCGTCACCTCGTCCTTTGCCAGTGCTTGCTTATTCCGTAGTCCCTGTTTCGAGTTGCAAATATTAGCAACAGAACCAGTATCAAATACCCAGGTGCTACTGCGAGCTCTAGTAAGGTACACATCAATAACATGTATATCACATATACCTTTGTTCACCTTGCCATCCTTCTTATCCGCCAAATACTTGGGGCAGTTCCGCTTCCAGTGACCAGTCTGCTTGCAGTAGAAGCACTCAGTTTCAGGCTTAGGTCTAGACTTGGGTTTCTTCTCTTGAGCAGCAACTTGCTTGCCGTTCTTCTTGAAGTTCCCCTTCTTCTTCCCTTTTCCCTTTTTCTTGAAACTAGTGGTTTTGTTAACCATCAACACTTGATGCTCCTTCTTGATTTCTACCTCCGCAGCTTTCAGCATTGCGAAGAGCTCGAGAATAGTCTTGTTCATCCCTTGCATATTATAGTTCATCACGAAGCTCTTGTAGCTTGGTGGCAGTGATTGGAGAATTCTGTCGATGACGCAATCATCCGGAAGATTAACTCCCAATTGAATCAAGTGATTATTATACCCAGACATTTTGAGTATATGCTCACTGACAGAACTGTTCTCCTCCATCTTGCAGCTATAGAACTTATTGGAGACTTCATATCTCTCAATCCGGGCATTTGCTTGAAATATTAACTTCAACTCCTGGAACATCTCATATGCTCCATGACGTTCAAAACGTCGTTGAAGTCCCGATTCTAAGCCGTAAAGCATGGCACACTGAACTATCGAGTAGTCATCAGCTTTGCTCTGCCAGACGTTCATAACATCTGGTGTTGCTTCAGCAGCAGGCCTGGCACCCAGCGGTGCTTCCAGGACGTAATTCTTCTGTGCAGCAATGAGGATAATCCTCAAGTTACGGACCCAGTCCGTGTAATTGCTACCATGATCTTTCAACTTTGCTTTCTCAAGGAACGCATTAAAATTCAACGGAACAATAGCACGAGCCATCTATCTACAATCAACATAAACAAGCAAGATACTCTCAGGTACTAAGTTCATGATAAATTTAAGTTCAATTAATCATATTACTTAAGAACTCCCACTTAGATAGACATCCCTCTAATCTTCTAAGTGATTACGTGATCCAAATCAACTAAACCATGACCGATCATCACGTGAGATGGAGTAGTTTTCAATGGTGAACATCTTTTATGTTGATCATATCTACTATATGATTCACGCTCGACCTTTCGGTCTCCGTGTTCCGAGGCCATATCTGCATATGCTAGGCTCGTCAAGTTTAACCTGAGTATTCTGCGTGTGCAAAAACTGGCTTGCACCCGTTGTAGATGGACGTAGAGCTTATCACACCCGATCATCACGTGGTGTCTGGGCACGACGAACTTTGGCAACGGTGCATACTCAGGGAGAACACTTCTTGATAATTTAGTGAGAGATCATCTTATAATGCTACCGTCAATCAAAGCAAGATAAGATGCATAAAAAGATAAACATCACATGCAATCAATATAAGTGATATGATATGGCCATCATCATCTTGTGCTTGTGATCTCCATCTCCGAAGCACCATCATGATCACCATCGTCACCGGCGCGACACCTTGATCTCCATCGTAGCATCGTTGTCGTCTCGCCAATCTTATGCTTTCACGACTATCACTACCGTTTAGTAATAAAGTAAAGCATTACATCGCGATTGCATTGCATACAATAAAGCGACAACCATATGGCTCCTGCCAGTTGCCGATAACTTGGTTACAAAACATGATCATCTCATACAATAAAATTCAGCATCATGCCTTGACCATATCACATCACAACATGCCCTGCAAAAACAAGTTAGACGTCCTCTACTTTGTTGTTGCATGTTTTTACGTGGCTGCTACGGGCTTAAGTAAGAACCAATCTCACCTACGCATCAAAACCACAACGATAGTTTGTCAAATAGACTCCGTTTTAACCTTCGCAAGGACCGGGCGTAGCCATACTTGGTTCAACTAAAGTTGGAGAGACAGTCGCCCGCAAGCCATCTCTGTGCAAAGCACGTCGAGGGAACCGGTCTCGCGTAAGCGTACGCGTAAGGTTGGTCTGGGTCGTCTCGTCCAACAATACCGCCGAACCAAAGTATGACATGCTGGTAGGCAGTATGACTTGTATCGTCCACAACTCACTTGTGTTCTACTCGTGCATATAACATCAACATCAATAACCTAGGCTCTGATACCACTGTTGGGTTTCGTAGAAATTTCAAAAATTTTCCTACGCACACGCAAGATCATGTGATGCATAGCAACGAGGGGAGAGTATTGTCTACGTACCCAACGCAGACCGACTGCGGAAGCGATGACACGACGTAGAGGAAGTAGTCGTACGTCTTTTCGATCCAACCGATCAAGCACCGAAACTACGGCACCTCCGAGTTCGAGCACACGTTCGGCTCGATGACGATCCCCGGACTCTGATCCAGCAAAGTTTCGGGGAAGAGTTTCGTCAGCACGACGGCGTGGTGACGATCTTGATGAACTACAGCAGCAGGGCTTCGCCTAAACTCCGCTACAGTATTATCGAGGAATATGGTGGCAGGGGGCACCGCACACGGCTAAGGAATCGATCACGTGGATCAACTTGTGTCAACTTGTGTGTTTAGAGGTGCCCCTGCTTCCGTATATAAAGGAGGAGAGGAGGGGAGGCTGGCCGGCCAAGGGGGGGAGGCGCAGGAGAGTCCTACTCCCTTTGGGAGTAGGATTCCCCCTCCAATCCTAGTCCAACTAGGATTCCTCGGAGGGGAAAAGAGGAGGAGGGGGCCGGCCACCTCTCCTAGTCCTAATAGGACTAGGGGAAGGGGGGGGGGCGCGCAGCCCATCTAGGGCAGCCCCTTCTCTTTTCCACTAAGGCCTACTATGGCCCAAATAGCTCCCGGGGGGTTCCGGTAACCCTCTCGGTACTCCGGTAAAATCCCGATTTCACCCGGAACACTTCCGATATCCAAATATAGGCTTCCAATATATCAATCTTTACATCTCGACCATTTCAAGACTCCTCGTCATGTCCGTGATCACATCCGGGACTCCAAACAACCTTCGGTACATCAAAATGCATAAACTCATAATATAACTGTCATCGTAACCTTAAGCGTGCGGACCCTACGGGTTCGAGAACAATGTAGACATGACCGAGACACGTCTCTGGTCAATAACCAATAGCGGGACCTGGATGCCCATATTGGCTCCTACATATTCTACGAAGATCTTTATCGGTCAGACCGCATAACAACATACGTTGTTCCCTTTGTCATCGGTATGTTACTTGCCCGAGATTCGATCGTCAGTATCCAATACCTAGTTCAATCTCGTTACCGGCAAGTCTCTTTACTCGTTCCGTAATACATCATCTCACAACTAACATATTAGTTGTAATGCTTGCAAGGCTTATGTGATGTGTATTACCGAGAGGGCCCAGAGATACCTCTCCGACAATCGGAGTGACAAATCCTAATCTCGAAATACGCCAACCCAACATCGACCATTGGAGACACCTGTAGTACTCCTTTATAATCACCCAGTTACATTGTGACGTTTGGTAGTACCCAAAGTGTTCCTCCGGTAAACGGGAGTTGCATAATCTCATAGTCATAGGAACATGTATAAGTCATGAAGAAAGCAATAGCAACATACTAAACGATCGGGTGCTAAGCTAATGGAATGGGTCATGTCAATCAGATCATTCTACTAATGATGTGACCTCGTTAATCAAATAACAACTCATTGTTCATGGTTAGGAAACATAACCATCTTTGATTAACGAGCTAGTCAAGTAGAGGCATACTAGTGACACTTCGTTTGTCTATGTATTCACACATGTATTATGTTTTCGGTAAATACAATTCTAGCATGAATAATAAACATTTATCATGATTATAAGGAAATAAATAATAACTTTATTATTGCCTCTAGGGCATATTTCCTTCAGTAGACGGGAAAGTTTGCAATACAATAGACGTTGTATTGATGGGTGCTGGTGCACGTATATATAATACAAGGGAAGCCCTCTACCTCAACTATACAAGACTAGGAGTTGGGCCACAACTTCAATACACATGCAATACAAAATACATACTCAACAAAGCGGAACAGATTGGGACCGTGCTCGAGCGCGAGCGCTATGCCTCGCATCAAGAGAGACAATAGCAGCTACACCACAAACACCAACGTGATTAACTACACCTATTAGTTTTGTTGTTCTTCTTCTTATTTTTCTTTTATCTTTTTCTTATTTCTCCCTTTTCCTTTCCTTTAGATTTCTAAATTATTTTTTATTTTACGATTTTTACAATCCGTGAACTTTTTCCAAATTTAATGAGCTTTTTTTCAAATAATATGAACTAATATTGGAATTCGATGAACGTTTTTTTAAATAATCGACGAATTACTTTTTTAAATAGGATGAACTATTTTTGAATGCTGGTGAACTTTTTTCAAATTCGGTAAACTTTTCTAGAAAACCGATGAATTTTTTTTCGTATTAGATGATTTTTTTTATTTTTATGAACCTTTTTCCAAATTTGATGAACTTCTTTGAAAATCCATGAAATGTTTTCAAATTCCGCTAACCTTTTTCGGATTTTATGAACTTTTTTTAAATAAAAAACTTATTTCCAAATTTGATGAACTTTTTTCTAAATCGATGAACTTTTTTCGAATTTGATGAACTTTTTTAAATAAATAAATTTTTTTCAAAATCGATGAAAGTTTTTTGAGTTTGCTGGACTTTTTTCTTCGAATTCATGAACTTTTTTTGAAATTTATTAATTATTTTTAATAAACCGTGAACATTTTCAATTCGTGATATTTTCTTTAGAGTCAATGACTGATCAAACTGCGCTGCAGCGAGCCATTGTTTCTTTGGAGATGGGCCAGCCCAGCAAGGAGGTGCACTGTGCGCCCTCAGCTATGCTCATCTCATGCACTCCAGACAGGGTGCATGGAGGCAGCCATGCTGGCCCTGACACTCGTCCCCACCCACTAGACCCACACTACGTCCAGATATGTTTATATTTTCAAAAAATGTTCAGAATTTCAAAATTTGTTTAAATTTTCGAAAAAATTTAGAACTTCAAAAAAAAATTTAAAAATTTTAGGATTTCAAAATTGTTTAAATTTTCAAAAAATTTCGTAATTTCGAATTTTGTTTGAATTTTCAATAAATGTTGAGAATTTCAAAAAAATATTAAAAAATCAACAATGTTCGGAATTTCAAAATAAAATCAAAAAATGTTTGAATTTTTTTTAAAAAAACAGAATTTCAAATTTTATTTAAATTTTTATACAATATATAAATTTCAAATTTTTCTTTAAATTTTCAAAAAAGCTCGGAATTTCAAATATGTTCAAATTTTCAAAAAGTTTAGAATTTCAAATTTTATTATAATTTTCCAAAAAATATTTAGAATTTCAAAAAAAATCAAAATATGTTTAAATTTGTGTTCATATTTTTTCAATTTTGTTCATCATTCAAAAAAAATATTCGAAATTGGAAATTATTCAGCATGTCTAAACACATGCATGCTGCCAAAGAAAGTCTCAGCTGAGCATGTCTCGACGCATACATCGCTGCCAAACAACAGCAACTGCATGGACTCATCATGTCTACACTCAGCATGTATGAGAGGAGAACAACTAGGCTAGGCTCATGCATGCTACCAAACACACCCTTAGGAGCTCCCAGCAGCTCTCACTGAAGGTATTCCCTCCCGCGTGCCGTATTGGGCCGGCCATTCGTGCGCGCGTAGTAAGGGTGATCGCGGGTGCTGCTGGCCACTCCACCCAGGTCCCATTCATGGTAAGTTGTACAAGCGTGTCCTACTTGTGACGATTCGAGCCGGTTTTCTTTGTTTTTTCTTCTTTTTTCGTTTTTTTCCTTTTCTCTTTTTTTCTTCTCTGTTGTTGTCATTGTTTTTGGCTTTTTATTTCTTCATTTCCTTTTTTCCTTTTATTTATCTTTTTCTTTTTTGGTTTCCCTTATTCTTTTGTTTATTTTTCTAAAAATTTTGTATATGTCTATAACATTTTTGTAGTACATGTCTAACATTTTTCCAATACAAATTCCACATTTCTGTAAAACATGGTCAAGATTTTCTATACACATTTTAAACAATTTTTAAATGCTTTATCAACACTTTTCAAATACAGGATTTATATTTGTTAATATATGGTCAACATTTTTTCTGCAATGTTTTTAAAATTCTTAATTAACAGTTTTGAAATAAAAAGATTAACATTTTTTAATTACATGATCAAGTATTTATATACATATTTAACATTTTCTAAACGCTTGATTAACATTTTTGAAACATCTGTTAAACATCTTTTAAGCGCTTGATTAACATTTTTCATCATTTTTGTATTACATGGTCAACATTTTTTCTATAACCATTTACCATTTTCCAATTGCTTCATTAACATTTTTCAGATACTTATTCAACATTTTTTTCATATGCTTGATTAACATATTTATATACAAGAAAATTCATATTTGTTTTAGTAAATGCTCAAAAAATTATATACACATTTCATTTTTCCCAAATGCTTTATTATCACTTTTCAATTACTTGTTCAACTTTTGGTTTCAAAATGCTTGACTAAAATTTTTATATACATATAAAAAAATCATATTTTTTGATAAATGATCAGCAATTTTTTATACACATTCAACATTTTGTGGAATGCTTGATTAATAATTTTGAAATATTTGTTCAACATTTGTCAAATCTTTTTTATAGAGTGTTTTTTGAAATATATATATATATATATATATATTAAAATATGAAAAATTATGTAAAGCAAAAAATGAAAACAGAAAAAAGGAAAAAGAAAAGAAGAAGAAGAAGGAGGTTGTGGACTGCCGTGCGCGTGGGCTGGCCCATCTCGCTCGGCCCTTCAGCGAGTCGGAAGTTGGACTCGCTGGACTCGCTGAACAAGCCATAGGCGATGTTTATTTTATTTTTTTGCAATTCAGAAGCCTTATTGATTACTCAATGGCAATACTTTCATGGGTAATACAATCACAGAGGAAGTTTGGAACATGGTTGATCCCAAGGCATCTCCGACGAACCTCACTAGCCTGTTGAGCACAGAGATGAGCAGCCTACAACCATATTGGCTTCTGCTCTAAGAAAAGATATATTGAAGCTAGTAAAAGGGACTTGGCCATACGATTTCGAAATGAGCGAACTGTTAGGCGAGCGTGCGGGCGACTGCGTGGGCGACGCGGAACGAGCTCCTGGTGCCCTCTCGCCGGCGGATTGGACGCTGGTACGGTGAGGCTCGGGTGCCTCCCCGGTGCGCGGGCCGACGAGCCTTTAAGCGGCGGCGGCGACGGGAGCTGGGCTCGGTTCAACCGCTTCTGGTCGTTGGCGGAGGACGACTCGGAGGCAAACGACGCAGAGGCGGAGGATGAGGTGTGTTGGCCGGAGGTGCCGGACGGCCCGTCGGTCAGCGGAGGAGCACGGCCCGCGGACTAGTCGGGACCGCCGTTTCGCACTAGGCGGCCGTCGTTTGAGGGCCACGGCCTCCCGCATCTGGCAACCTATGCGTCGGTGTACTCGATCTCGGGTGCTGCGTCTGGTGCGGCGAGGCCGATTTGCGCCAAGGTGGTGGCGGGCTTGGTGTCTCCGGGCGGCGCGGCGCTACCAGTGGCTGACTGGCCTTGCCTTCCTGCTTCACGTCCCTCTGCGGCGCCGGCGCCGGTGGGGCACGGTCGGGACGCGTCGGCCCTCGCCCTGGTGCCTAGGGTTGACTCAGGTGGGCTGGGATCGATGGGGAATGGGCCTGGGCTTGGGTCGGTCCAGGGGCCCATAACATCTGGTCTCGGCGGTTCGGCATCCTGCATGGCTCGCGGCCCGATGGAGACTGGGCCTTGTAGGCCCACTCCGCCTCGGCCTGCCACACAGCCTGTCTCCGGCTATATATGGATGAGCCACCAGAGATTTGCGGCGCTTTGCTCACTATGCCCGCACCATCCAGATCTCTCCTCTTCCCCTCGTCTCCTCAAGTCGTTTGCAACAGTCGTGATGGGTGACCGGTGTGCGGACAAGCGGCGGATGGAGATCGACCACGAGGCGGATCGGCGGAGGGAGCGCGAGCTGCGCGACAAGGTGAAGCGGTCGATGTGCGAGCGTACGGGCGGCCGCGATGCTCGAGAGGAGCGCGACGCATCCCAAGATCAGGAAGGGCGTGAGGGGGATTGGGGTCCTGCTCCCCTTGGTGGATCTAGCAGTAGGAGCGCAAAAGGAAGAAGAAGGCCGGCCAACGGCGCAGGGAGCTTGAGCGGAATCCCATGGAGCACCTGAACTGTGTCGGGGGCCACGGTGACCCGCTGGCCAGGAAGCCCCGGGATTTCACGAAGCCACCGTCGATGACATTGCCATCCTCGTCCAAGGGCACGGCGGAGGAGCCCATCCCGATGGAAGGGGCCCCACAAGTGGAATGTTTCAAGTGTGGGCGCTTGGGACACTTCCAATCCAATTGCAAGTTCAAGCCGTTTTGTGTTCTATGTAAGGAAGAGGGACATGCGTCTGCTCACTGCACGTCGCGCGGCCACCAACTTCAACTGCAGATTATGGGCAGTGCCATTTCGGGTGAAGGCTTCTTCTATCTCCAGTTTTACGAAGAGGCTGAGGCGGACGCTCCTATGGATGCCCGGATCGTGAACGCGGTCATCCTTTCCATGGAGCCAGGGAAGCTCAACTTCCGCATTCTCAAACAAGAACTGCAAAACATGGTGACAGGGGATTGGGACTGGCAAGATACTCAAGTTGGAGACGACGACTTCATGGTGGTGTTCCCTTCTGTTGATCTGCTTCACATGGACAAGTCAGTGGAAAGCTTTTTCTGTCCATCCATGACATCACTACTCGCGTGCGGGACACGCTACATGATGAGGTACAACCAATGGCCATGCCCGAGTCTTGGGTCCGGCTCTACTGCATCCCCAAGAAGCACAGGCGGGAGGAGCACATCAAACAAGGGTTCTGGATGCTCGGTCGGCCGATTGTGGTCGACGAGCTCCCCCTCATCTGGTTGGGGCCTGTGAGGATGAAGCTGGCGTGCAAGGCCCTGGAGAAGCTCAACGGGGTGGTGGAAGTTTGGTTCAACCATGAAGGGTATCATGTCAAGGTCGAGCGCGAGCAGTTACCCAAGCGTGGGGTCGAGACGACTGTGTACGGGGCCGGCCCCTCGGACAAGCTCCCGCCCCGTGATTCTGACATGGACGGGGGCTCGCGGCCCATGGGCAACTCCATGCCTAGCGGTGACGCTCGGGGCTAGTTGAAGCTGGGGGACGACGGGGCTTCTGGCGCGACTGCGGACCTGGAGACAAAGATGCAAGACCTGAGGGAGGAACTAGAGGACATCATCCAAGACACGTCCATTAACACTGAAACCTGGGACAAGCTGGGTGCTCTGTCAGCCGATGCTGGGGCCATAGGGGTGGCGACCCAGGACACGTCATTGAGTGTTCCACCTTTGGCCCGTTCCCTTGAGATGACCTTTGGTGAGTATGGTTCCAACATTGCGGCTCCGATCCCGGAGCTCACTGGGTTGCATGGGGAGGTAGGGGCCCCCTCTTCTGCCGCACACCTGCCTACTTCTCCTCTGGTGGCTACGGGGATGGACTCGGGATGTGTACTGAATGAGGGCTGCGAGATGACGCCCGTGTCTACCCGTCGTGGTTCCAGCGGCTCCGGCCGTCAGCCCAAGAAGATGGCGGGGAGGAAGCCGTCGAATAAGCAGCTAACGCCCACGACTGCAATGGTGGTGTCGACGCTTGGTGGAGAGTTGGGGGCGGCGTTGGTGTTGACTGGTGTGGGCAGCAAGGCCAGGCGCTCCAAGGTGGCTCCGATGGTGTAGAGGGCGCCCAATGTTCGGGCCAAGGCCAAGCTGGGGGAGATGTCCTCCATGGAGAGCGCCAAGCTCCGCCTCGCAGATAAGAACCTGGAGACCTCAGGTAATCCCTTTCCCTCCTTTAGAATTCTGAATGCTTTCTAGGATGAACACCTCGCTAGTATCTTAGACAATAGTGGAGTGGCGATCAATGCAACACACGGCAATATTATCTCTTTGGTGCGAGCGCGGGAAGAGGTGCAAGCCGCGCTTGCTGCGGCGGCTGCTCGTTGCACGGAGAGGAACGAGCTGGCCATCGTACCAGTAGAGGCTGGTACTGATCTTGAGCCCGATGAGGGGACAGAAGCAAGGGATGCTTCTGCTCTTTCTTCCTCCAGCTGGGTTCCGGCGAGGAAGAGAGTGGCGAAAGCGGTGACCTCCAGGGGAGTTTGCCTCCGTAAAAGAATTATATAATGTGTTACATGTTTTGGAACATCTGGGGTTGTGGCCACCGAGGTCGTCGTACTCAACTCAAGGAGTACATGGCCAAAGAACGGATGGACGTAGTTGCGCTCTAGGAAGCGATTAAAATGGACTTCTTTTAGAGAGCTCCTCGCTTACGATCCCTTGCAGGGCTTTGATTGTCACTAGGTACCCTCTATTGGTCACTCGAGCAGTATTTTGATGGGTTGTAACCGCGATGTGTGTGATGTAATGAATTGGGAGTGTGGTGTGTATTTTCTTGCTGCTACCATTAAACACCGGGTATCTAGACAGTCGCGGGTCATCGTTTGCGTTTATGGACTAGCGGATCACTCCCGATCGGCTGATTTCCTTCTTGAACTAACAAATTTGGTGGGGGCCAAACGGGCTGCCAACACGCTGGTGATTGTTGGGGGCGATTTCAACTTGATCCGCTCGGGGGCGGACAAGAATAACGCTAATATTGACTCGACTAGGGTGTCCCTGTTTGATAACGCCATTGCGGCCGCTGCGCTACGGGAAACAGCTCGGACCGGTGCCAGGTTTACCTGGACAAACAAACAGTTGTAGCTGGTCCGTAGCGTGCTAGAACGGGTTTTATTCACCCCCCGAGTGGGAGGTGCTCATTCCTCTCTTCTCGTTCGTGGCGGAAACACGCTGATACGTCTCCAACGTATCTATAATTTTTGATTGCTCCATGCTACTTTATCTACTGTTTTGGACTATATTGGGCTATATTTTCCACTTTTATATTACTTTTGGGACTAACCTACTAACCGGAGGCCCAGCCCAGAATTACTGCTTTTTGCCTTTTTCAGTATTTCGAAGAAACAGAATATCAAACGGAGTCCAAACGGAATGAAACCTTCGGGATCGTGATTGTCAAACCGAACGTGATCCAGGAGACTTGGACCCTACTCCAAGCAGTGCCCGAGGAGGTCACGAGGGTGGAGGCCCCCCTGGGCGCGCCCCTACCTCGTGGGCCCCTCGGAGCTCCACCGACGTACTCCTTCCTCCGCCAAAAACCTAATTCCACCGCCGCAACCTTCTGTATCCACGAGATCCCATCTTGGGGCCTGTTTCGGAGCTCCGCCGGAGGGGGCATCCACCACGGAGGGCTTCTACATCATCACTATAGCCCCTCCGATGAAGTGTGAGTAGTTTACTTTAGACCTTCGGGTCCATAGCTAGTAGCTAGATGGCTTCTTATCTCTTTTTGGATCTCAATACAATGTTCTCCCCCTCTCTCGTGGAGATCTATTTGATGTAATCTTCTTTTTGCGGTGTGTTTGTTGAGACCGGTGAATTGCGGGTTTATGATCTAGTATTATCTATGGAAAATATTTGATTCTTCTCTGAATTATTTTATGTATGATTGAGTTATCTTTGCAAGTCTCTTCGAATTATCCTTTTTGGTTTGGCCAACTAGACTGGTAGTTCTTGCAATGCGAGAAGTGCTTAGCTTTGGGTTCAATCTTGCAGTGTCCTTACCCAGTGACAGAAGGGGCAGCAAGGCACGTATTGTATTGTTGCCATCGAGGATAACAAGATGGTTTTTTTATCATATTGCATGAATTTATCCCTCTACATCATGTCATCTTGCTTACGGCGTTACTCTGTTTTTACTTAATACTCTAGATGCATGCTGGATAGTGGTCGATGAGTGGAGTAATAGTAGTAGATGCAGAATCATTTCGATCTACTTGTCTCGGACGTGATGCCTATATACATGATCATTGCCTAGATATACTCATAACTATGCTCAGTTCTGTCAATTGCTCAATAGTAATTTTTTCACCCACTATAGAATACATATGCTCTTGAGAGAAGCCACTAGTGAAACCTATGGCCCCCGGGTCTATTCTCATCATATCAATCTATATCACTTTATTTACGTGCTTTGTTTTTACTTTGCCTTTTACTTTTTACTTTGCATCTATCTATCAAAAATACCAAAAATATTATCTCTATCAGATCTCACTCTCGTAAGTGACCGTGAAGGGATTGACAACCCCTAAGCGTTGGTTGCGAGTTGCTATCGTTTTGTGTAGGTACGAGGGACTTGTGCGTGGTCTCCTACTGGATTGATACCTTGGTTCTCAAAAACTGAGGGAAATACTTACGCTACTTTGCTGCATCATCCTCTCCTCTTCGGGGAAATCCAACGCAGTGCTCAAGAGGTAGCACCCGCATAGGTTGGGACCACGTCCCTCCGATCCTATCCTCAGGGGAGGATTACATCATACATAGCCCTAGATTCTATCGACGGATTCCGCCTCACACGAGTCCTCATGGATGAAGGCATCAGTCTAAACCTGCTTTATCAGGATATGACACGCAAGATGGGAATAGATCCTTCAAAGATCAAACCCACCAAAACCGCCTTTAAAGGTGCTATACCAGGCGTAGAGGCCCGCTGTACAGGCTCCGTCACTCTGGAGGTAGTCTTCGGACCCCCGGATAATTACCGTAGCGAAGAGTTAGTCTTTGATATCGTCCCCTTTCGCAGCAGCTATCATGCACTGCTCGGACGAACCGTGTTCGCTCAATTCAACGCGGTGCCACATTACGCTTATCTTAAGCTCAAGATGCCCGGTCCGCGCGACATCATAACAATTAATGCCAGGTTCCCGAACACCATTGAAAGAATCCGAGCTACTGGGCGACACGTTAGCCCAGCTCGTCAAGAGCTCAATTAAACACTCTGGCGGCAGGCGGAGGCAAAGCTAGGCAGGCCACACAATGCAGCTTAACCGCTCCGTGGCACACAAATATTTTTTGAATTTTTGTTGCAGGACCACTTTTGTGTAGGCCATCACTGGCGACATGGCGACCAGACCCATGAGGGGACGAATATGCCATGGAGGGAAGCAGTTCAAACGCGTAAGGGAATCCTTGGAAATTCCCCTTGATGACCATCCGATTACAACTCGGACCCGCACACAGCCTCCCCCATCCGGTCTCAGCAGGTTCTGAAGTCATATTTCTTTTTCGCACTACTTGTACACGTACGCCTCGACGTATCATTCAATTACAACATGTGGCTTTATATGACACTTGTTGTTCTTTCTTATTGATATTTTATGTCAATTGGCACCCGTACACTACGGCACGCCTTAATATGACAGGGGCCTCGTGGTACCCATAATACGGCAATAAAGTCTGAATACCTTCACGGTCGTTCGGCACCCCGAACTTATAGCATTATATGCATCAGCTCCGAATCATGTCTTGGGTCAATACTTGGGTTGACCGGCTCCTGTGCTTGCTACCCTATGTTCCGCTATATCGGCTAGGGTAGTAAAGGGAAAACTACTGCGATTCTGTCCCGGTTCTTCCAGACGAGCGCCTCAGTAGAGAAAGCCGAAAACTGACTGTCATGATACGGCGAGAGCTGGTCAGCTGTTCGATAGGTTACAAAATCTTTAAGGATTTCTTCCGCATTATGCGATTACTAATGCAGCGTGCGATGGATCGGCTTTTTCTGCCGATCAGGTGCTTATAGAGCCCCTAGGTGCGGTCTTCCGAACACCAGGGGCTGCGCCTACCTTCCTTTTGTCAAACTCCTATCGCTAAGTGAGGGTGATAAATCCGTATAGTCCGATTGCCTGGTTCGTTGCGCTAGACACCTCCTTCAAGGACCCAAAACTGGGGTAAAGAGCGTCCAGGTTTATCCCGAACACCCCCGTACTTCCTACATGGGGGCAGAAGCCGACGACTGGCTAACTCTCAGGATTAATATATAAAACGGCCGCACAGGAGGTAAAGCTTGCAAATAACAGTCACTATATAGTATAAATAACCTTGTTTAAAACATTACATAGGATAACATGAATGTATTCATGGGAATATAATGTCCTGGGCGCATTGCTCCGCCACAAGGCGGGATCCTTTCAGGACACTATCATAATATAACTCGGGCTTGCGGTGCTCCTTCTCCTCCAGCGGTCCTTCGGTCATCAGCTTTTCAGCATCCATCTTCGCCCAGTGCACCTTCGCACGGGTGAAGGCCATTTGCGCACCCTCCATATAGACCAATCGCTTGATGACTTCAAGTCGAGGGAAGGCACTCACAAGCCGCTTCACGAGCCCGAAGTAGCTGCTGGGAATCGGCTCGGCAGGCCATAGCCGGATAATTAAATCCTTCATGGCTAGTTCGGCCGCCTCATGCAGTTCGATCAGCTGATTCAGTTGATCGGCAAAGGGCACTGGATACTCTGGCGCCAGATACTGTGACCAGAAAAGCTTCTCCGCAGTGTTCCTTTCTTTGGCTCGATAAAATTGTGCCGCATCAGATACGCTGCATGGTAGCTCCGCAAATACCCATCGAGAAATCCGAATTAGTAACGTGATTTTCTCCCTTCAAATACTTGCTTTGCACAGAAAAAGCCTTACCCACCGCGATCTTTCTCGTCTCCTGGATTTCCTGCAGGGCGCCTTGGGCTTCCCCCCGGGCATCGCGTGCGGCTTGACGAGCCTTGGTGATTTCAAATTCTTTCTTCGTTAAACTCTGATCCAAGGTCTCGCATTTCTTCACGGCCTCTTGGAGCTCTTGCTCAGCTTCAATAACCTTGGCCTCGTGCTTTTCATGAAGACCCTACTCTGTGGCTGCCTTCTTCTCGGCCTCGGCCACCGCCTTCTTAAGAGCTTCGACTTCGATCGTCGCTCCTAGAGCACATCATGAAATTTTTCGTCATACTCAATTGTTCATTCGCGCTGAATGCGAACAAGGTTTTTTGCAGACCTTGGTTATCCTCCAACTGCTTCTTCACTTGGCCGAGTTCTTCTTCGGTCCGCTCCAGACTCTGTTTCAGTCCGGAGACTTCTGCAGTATGAGAGGCGGCAGACACTACAGACGCCTGCTTATAAAAACTAAAGAGGGAGAGGTGTCACAAAGTAAGTCTCCTGCGAACATATATTCGATCCTATGGCCGGTTTTTTCTTCTGAACACCGAACAGTGTATCAGGGGCTACTATCTATACTGTAACACTGTTTGAAACCTCACAACATACCTCAAAGCCCATTATAAGGCTGATGCAGACTTCATTCAGCTCGCTTTCAGCGGACTGAATCTTCTCAATCACCGTACCCATAAGGGCACAGTGTTCTTCAATGATGGAGGCGCTTTTTAGCGCTGTTGATAATGAATCCGGCACCTCTGGTTGGGATGAGGTTGCCGGTGGAACAGGCGCACCCCCTTCTGTCAAGGGAGGTTGCCTGCCTGATTCCGGAGTCGTGTTGGTCTCCGGGACTGTGTCCGGCTGGGGCCGAATTCAAGATAACCCCCGCCGTCAGTGTCCATGGGAGTCTTCTCCCCCGTGTGTTCGACCACCGAGGTTCGACCCTCCGCTGCCGCCTCGATGGTCTTTCCACCCCCTCCTTGGCCTGGGCCCCTTTGGGATGATACCTGATACGTCTCCAACGTATCTATAAGTTTTGATTGTTCCATGCTATTATATTACCCCTTTTGGATTTTTATGGGCTTTATTTTACACATTTATATCATTTTTGGGACTAACCTACTAAACGGAGGCCCAACCCTATTGCTGTTTTTTTTGCCTATTTCAGTATTTCGAAGAAAAGGAATATCAAACGGAGTCCAAACGGAATGAAACCTTCGGGAGCGTGATTTTTGGAATGAACGTGATCCAGAGGACTTGGAGTGCAAGTCAAGAAGCAGTCGAGGCCTCCACAAGATAGGAGGGCGCCTCCCCGCCATAGGGCTTGCCCCCTGTCTCCTCCTATATAAGCCTACGTACCCCGAAAACATCTAGGGAGCACTCGAAACACAATTTCCACCGCCGTAACCTTCTGTATCCGCGAGATCCCATCTTGGAGCCGTCGCCGGTGTTCTGCCGGAGGGGGAATCCATCACGGAGGGCTTCTACATCAACACCATAGCCCTTCCGATGAGTTGTGAGTAGTTTACCACAGACCTTCGGGTCCATAGTTATTAGCTAGATGGCTTCTTCTCTCTTTTTGGATGTCAATACAATGTTCTCCCCTCTCTTGTGGAGATCTATTCGATGTAATCTCTTTTTGCGGTGTGTTTGTCGAGATCCGATGAATTGTGGGTTTATGATCAAGTTTATCTATGTGTAATATTTGAATCTCCTCTGAATTCTTTTATGTATGATTGAGTTATCTTTGCAAGTCTCTTCGAATTATCAGTTTGGTTTGGCCTACTAGATTGATCTTTCTTGCCATGGGAGAAGTGCTTAGCTTTGGGTTCAATCTTGTGGTGTCCTTACCCAGTGACAGAAAGGGTTGCAAGGCACGTATTGTATTGTTGCCATCAAGGATAAAAAGATGGGGTTTATATCATATTGCATGAGTTTATCCCTCTACATCATGTCATCTTACTTAAGGCATTACTCTGTTCTTATGAACTTAATAATCTAGATGCAGGTAGGAGTCGGTCGATGTGTGGAGTAATAGTAGTAGATGCAGGCAGGAGTCGGTCTACTTGTTGCGGACGTGGTGCCTATATACATGATCATGCCTAGATAATCTCATAATTATTCGCTTTTCTATCAATTGCTCGACAGTAATTTGTTCACCCACCGTAATACTTATGCTATCTTGAGAGATGCCTCTAGTGAAACCTATGGCCCCCCGGGTCTATCTCTTATCATATTTGCTTTCAATCTACTTTTATTTTCATCTTTACTTTTTGCATCTAAAATATAAAATACCAAAAATATATTTATCTTATCATACTATCTCTATCAGATCTCACTTTCGCAAGTGGCCCTGAAGGGATTGACAACCCCTTTATTGCGTTGGTTGCGAGTTCTTGGTTTGTTTGTGTAGGTGCGTGGGACTTTTGAGGAGCCTCCTACTGGATTGATACCTTGGTTCTCAAAAACTGAGGGAAATACTTACGCTACTATTGCTGCATCACCCTTTCCTCTTCAAGGAAAACCAATGCAAGCTCAAGACGTAGTAAGAAGGATTTCTGGTGCCGTTGCCGGGGAGGTCTTCGCTCAAGTCAAGACATACCAAGTACCCATCACAAACCTATCTCCCTCGCATTTACATTATTTGCCATTTGCCTCTCGTTTTCCTCTCCCCCACTTCACTCTTGCTGTTTTATTTGCCCTCTCTTTCCCAATCTCTTCTCTCTTTTGCTTGCCCTTTCGTTTGCTGGCTTGGTTGGAATAGATGCTTATTTATTACTAAACAGAGAACCTAAGATCTATGGATCCTCATACGCTTGCTAATCTTTTTAAGAGATCCAATTATGATGAACCAATTGCTAGTGAGTTTTGTCCACTAGATTATCTTTATGAAGCTTTGCTCAAAATTTGTGAATCTGAAAATTATGATGAAGAAATTTATGAAGAGATTCACGATAACTCCTTGAATAAAAAGCATGATTGCAATGATTTTCCTATAAATTCTCTTGATGTCAATTGTGCTAATAATATGCAAAACCCTAAGCTTGGGGATGCTAGTTTTGCTATGTCTACTACTTGTTTCAATGATCATGATTGGGGTGATTCTTCTTATAACCTTGAAAATTTATTTAAGCCCCATGATGAATATGAGATTGATAATAGTGTTTGCAATAATATTGAAAGTGGGTTTGGAAGAGTGTCAACTTTAGATTCATATATTTGGAGTATGTTCAATCTTATGATATTTTTGATAAAAGTGGGTTCGGAAAGGTCATGACTTTAGTTAATGTTAATCCCACTATCTTGGAAGAGTGTCAACTTTGCATGCATGTGGATCATGTTGAGAATATGTTTTGTGATAGCTATTTTGTTGAATTTGCCTATGATCCTACATGTAATTATTATGAGAGAGGAAAATATGGTCATATAAATTTTTATCTTATTAAATTACCTCTTGTCGGTGTCAAAACCGGCGGATCTCGGGTAGGGGGTCCCGAACTGTGCGTCTAGGCGGATGGTAACAAGAGACAAGGGACACGATGTTTTACCCAGGTTCGGGCCCTCTTGATGGAGGTAAAACCCTACGTCCTGCTTGATTAATATTGATGATATGGGTAGTACAAGAGTGGATCTACCACGAGATCAAGGAGGCTAAACCCTAAAGCTAGCCTATGGTATGATTGTTGTAATGTATGTTGTGTCCTACGGACTAAAGCCCTCCGGTTTATATAGACACCGGAGAAGGCTAGGGTTACACAGAGTCGGTTACAATGGTAGGAGATCTACATATCCGTATCGCCAAGCTTGCCTTCGACGCCAAGGAAAGTCCCATCCGGACACGGGACGGAGTCTTCAATCTTGTATCTTCGTAGTCTTGGAGTCCGGCGGACGATGATAGTCCGGCTGTCCGGACACCCCCTAGTCCAGGACTCCCTCAGTAGCCCCCGAACCAGGCTTCAATGACGATAAGTCCAGCGCGTATATAGTCTTCGGCGTTGCAAGGCAGGTTCTCCCTTTAAGTTCCATGTACCTGCCGAACAGTGTCCGGCTTCCTCATAAATGCTGTGCTCCTTGGCTTCTACGCCCAATAATGGCCTTCTTCCACGCGTCACACGAATGTGAAAAGCCAGGGTGTCTTTTATGTTTCACCCCCTAGTCACGCAAGTCATCCGCCTACAAAAGAGGCAAAAATCCAGATCCAAATAACACCATCTTCCTTCCGCGAATACTCATCGGAGCGCCTTTGACCCAAAAATCCATTCCATCATGGACCGTCGACACAGCTCCTCTTCTCGCGCTCCCAGCCCACCGCCAGGAGATTGGAGGAGGTGCTCTGT
>NC_041385.1:842864801-842878801 GCF_002162155.2 Triticum dicoccoides | reverse complement strand
TCATGGTCCCGGTTCGAGCCGGGCTGGCCACCTACCAAGGTGGGAAGCAAGCAGAGGCTACCCCAAGTCCCAACAAAGGGGAGTGGGTATGCTTCGTCCCTTATCTGATAAGGGGACTCGGATTTCCGGTACATCCGTTTCTCTGTGGGGTCCTGGAGTTCTACGGACTCCAGCTCCATCACCTTACACCCGCCTCTGTCCTGCATATCGCGGGTTACGTAGCTCTTTGCGAGCTATTCCTGGGCATCGAGCCCCATTTTGCACTTTGGAAGAGGTTGTTCTTCCTCGTACCCCGTTCTCACGAGGGATCTATATATCAAGTGGGCGGCGCCGAAGTATGGCGCATTGCCGGGACCGGATATCCATCCGGTACCCCGAAGAAGGCGTCCGAAGACTGGCCTTCAGAATGGTTTTACATAGAAGACGCTCCGCTGCCGGACCCAGTCCGGGTCGACCTCCCGGAGTTTAGTGCCGCTCCTCTGAAGAAACGCCTTAGCTGGCGCCCGCGGAGCCCCCAATTGGAGGAAGACAAGAGCGTCCATTACCTGATGGGCCGAATAAAATTACTAGCCCATTCCGAGTTGACCATGATTGGAGTCATGGCAACATGCATCATGCGGGGGGTACAGCCATTGCAATACAAGGGCCACCCCCTGTGGGATTTCAACGGGGAAGATGATGCCACCCGCCATGGCCGCCAAGGGCCAGATTCGACCGAGGATCTGGTGCAGATCCTGTCTGACCTGTACAAGGGGGGAGAAGGAGGACTTCCTTCGAACGAACCCCTTGAATGGGTTTTCCATGAATAACCCTCGGGGCTGGGTAAGCGAACACTTTTAAGGGCTCAACCCATGCTTTCAAAGTCTAAGCTTTTTACATTATATCTTCGGCGCAGGAACTGCGCCGGATTGTGGAGGACATGGTAAGTCCAGCTTCGCAATCCGAGGATCCAGAGAGATCCCAGGATCCGGCCTCCGAAGAGGATCCGGATATCGAGGTGGAGCTGATCGACGTGGTGTTCCACCAGCTCAGCATGGCTAACGCTTTAGTTGCCATTACGGCGGACTACCCCGGATTATATCCGGCTTCCCAGGTGATTGTGACCGAGGTCCGGACACCATTATCTCTTCCTTGCCCATTTCTGACCTTCGCGAACGATGGTGCTTTGCAGGAAGTGCCTTCAAGGCGGGAAGCCGAGCCCGCGGCGGCTGACCAACAAAGGCCAGTTCGGACCAGCAGGTGGAAAAGGAGCGCAGCGCGGACTGGAACGTCGCCGCAAGGGTATAGTTCGTATTTAAATATTCAGAGCAACGTTCCTAGGGAGCGTCTGAGTGCTCGTGATCTTTGTAGGAGAAAAGGCGCTCGCCGGACTGCGGGCGTAAAGGTTGCCGATCCGACCTACACCGGCCAGGCTCCAGCACTTGGTCTGGAGGGGGAGACAAGCGCAAGGCGCGGGCCGGATACTCCTCCAACGGAGGATGCCGACAGACTGTCCGCCACCAAGTCTGAGGTGGAGAGCGCCATGAACCATAGGCGCCACCGGACAGTATTTCGTGACGCGTGCTTTTCCCCTGAGGCGCTGAATGCCTTTAACGCGGGGGACACGCACCTCCGTGCTGCTCAAGATGGTTTTACCAGAGCCACGGAGCAGTATGTAAAAGACACACGGGTAAGGGAATTTAATGGTTATATATGCCAGTAGCCCCCGAGACTTAAAGTAGTTGTGTGAACTGATTTCAGGATCATTTGAAACGCAGGCTCTTACCGAGAAGAATGCCCAGCTGTCTCAGGAGCTGCAAGAATGCAAGGCCCAACTTGAGGCCGCACTTGCTGCCGCAGGAGGAAACACAGAGGCCCCTCCTGGTAACACATTTTTTTGTTAAATATAAGTGTTGTGCAGCGTGCGCGCAAGTCTAACAATGACATTGCAGGTGCTGCCGGACAAGATCCGGACAGGCAGGAACTACTGCGCCAGCTGAAGGCCGGCGAGAGGGTGCTGAATAGAGTACAGCAGGAAAGGAACAAGCTTCAAGATGCCCACGCCCAGCTTGGAGAAGAGCTGAAAGGCGTTCGGGTCGAGCTGTCCGGCTCCGTTAAGGAGAATCAGCGGCTTCGTCGCGGCATCTATAGTAAGTTCTTGAGAGAACTCCTTTGAAAAGAAGAGTTCGGCGAGGAAGTCAATTGATAGAATATGTCTTGTAGGTATACTCACAGGTCGCCCTGCGGAGGAGATGCCCGTATCGACAGGTGATCAACTTCCCGAGCTGTTGCAACTGCTCGAACGAGTTCGGCAGGCGATGAGTGGCATCGTCCAGGCATTATGGCCAGTCGTCTCCCTACCCGAGGGCCTTGGGGAGCTTGCGGAGAAACTCCAGGGAGTGCGGCAGCGCTTCCGTTTATGGAAGATTTCGGCCTGCCGCCAGGGTGCCAGGGAGGCTTGGGCCATGGTGAAGATGCGGTACAAGAAGGCGGATCCCAACCACATGGCCGAAGTTGGACCGGTGGGGCCCGATGGGAAGGAGATCCCTGTGAGTTTAGTATACAGCCAAGTAGAGTTGGCTGCTAAATTTTCCCAACGGGACTGTAAGTTAGACAGCCTGTTAGACGGGATTGAGGAGGAATATAATCAGTAAATTTGACAATGTATTTTAAAATGACATGTGAAATGCCTTCTAGCCGGATTGTAGATCGTTTGTCTTTGCCGACCTTTTCGCTTCGACCTCGGGACCCTAGAGTCCGGAGTGTGTCCGAATACCTTTTTGGTTAAGGAACAACCGGGGTATGCATGGAGACCAGGCGTAGGGGTCATTAGTGCTTTATCAGACAAGTGCCCAACTAGTTATGTTATATTACATGGTTAGTAAGAAACATCTTCCAGGGAGAATAGTTCCGTTAAGGGTTCCTTTCCCTGGGAGGCATGCCTTAAAGTGCATGTCCGGACTGCGAAAAAAGCAGAAAAACATCTGGGGGCAGATAAACAGATGGGTAAAAGAAAATCATCTTTCAAGTCACCGACCGAATATTCCCTTAAGAACGCTAGCTTTCGGCTTCACCCAGTCTGAGGTACACATCCGGCTGACCCGGCAGTAACAATCGCAGAGGTGCTCCCTTTACCTCCTAGCCGAACAATCGGGAACGTAGGGGTAAGCACAGGAGCCAGGCAACCCAGCTTGGCCAAAACTTAAGTCATATCGATGCATATAATGGTGAGTAAAAGGTACATGTGGAAGCTTGACACATGTGCTAGGCATGAAGCCCTTACAATTGAGCTTCTTGAAAAGAAGCCCCCAGGTATAATGAGTGCGGATGGCACATCAAGTGTGTGCGAACAATGCGCAAGTGGGCCCTTAAGGGCCTTTTATGAAGAAAGATTAAGAGAAGAAAGAGAAACGAAGCGCAACTGGAGTGTAAAAGATTTGGACGGGGGAAGGGGACAAACTCTTAGTCCGGCGCTAGGCGTAGAATCTTCGGAGGCGGGCTGCGTTCCATGGGTTCGGCTCGAGTCGGTTGTCCGATGCATTTCGCAGACGGTACACCCCGCCGGTCAGGACTTGGTCGATGATGAAGGGGCCCTCCCATTTGGGCTTGAGATTGTCCTTTTTCTTGTCCGGCAGGCGTAGAACTAGTTCGCCAATGTTATAAGTCTTGGCCCGTACTTCTCTGCTTTGATATCCTCGGGCCTGCTGCTGATAAAATGCGGAACGAGCCTTGGCGACGTCGCGCTCCTCCTCCAATGCGTCCAAGCTGTCCTGCCGATCCAGCTCGGCTTCTCGTTCTTCGTACATGCGCACTCGAGGTGAGTCATGAATGATGTCGCAGGGCAAGACCGCCTCTGTGCCGTATACCATAAAAAATGGTGTGAATCCGGTAGTACGGTTAGGCGTTGTCCGCAGCCCCCAGAGTACGGAGTCGAGCTCCTCTACCCAGTGCGTGTCGGATTTTGTAAGTGACCGCACTAGTCTGGGTTTAATGCCGCTCATTATTAGACCATTTGCTCGTTCCACTTGACCGTTGGTTTGAGGGTGATAGACTGAAGCGTAGTCGAGCTTAATGCCCATATTTTTGCACCATGACTTAACCTCGTCGGCTGTGAAGTTCGTGCCGTTGTCGGTGATGATGCTGTGGGGGACACCGCAACGCTGTACGACCCCGGATATAAAGTCTATCATTGGTCCGGACTCTGCCGTTTTGACCGGTTTGGCCTCTATCCATTTGGTGAATTTATCCACCATGACCAATAGGTACCTTTGCTTGTGGGTTCCCCCTTTAAGGGGTCCAACCATATCAAGCCCCCAGACCGCGAACGGCTAGGTAATGGGTATAGTTTTGAGGGCGGTGGGTGGCATATGGCTCTGATTAGCAAAGAGCTGACAACCGACGCATCTCTGGACTAAGTCCTGGGCATCTGCCCGGGCCGTCGGCCAATAAAATCCTGTACGGAATGCCTTTCCTACAAGGGCCCGGGCTGCTGCGTGGTGTCCACCTAGTCCGGCATGAATTTCAGCCAGGAGGTTTCGCCCTTCCTCTTCGGAGATACACCTTTGAAGGACTCCGGATGTACTTTTCTTATAAAGTTATCCCTTGTGGACCTTGTAGGCTTCCGATCGCCGGACTATGCAGCGGGTCTTCGGGGAGTTCCTGCCTAAGCAAGTAGGCTAGGAATGGTTCTGTCCATGGGGCGATTACTGCCATTATGTCGTGGGCGGAAGGTGTTATGTCATCGGCTGAATCGCCGGTTGGCGCGGTTGTTTCCGGTTTGTCATTTCCGGTCTCCCCTTCCCATAGTACGGACGGCTTGAAGAGCCATTCCGGGAAGATATTTGGAGGGACAGCATCACATTTTGCACCGATGCGTGCCAGTACGTCGGCTGCTTGGTTATTATCCCGGGCTACGTGATGGAATTCAAGTCCTTCAAACCGAGCTGACATTTTTAGGACAGCGTTGCGATATGCTGCCATTTTCGGAACCTTGGCATCAAAGTCTCCGTTTATTTGGGACATTGCAAGGTTTGAATCCCCGCGCACCTCTAGGCGCTGAATGCCCATGGAGATTGCCATCCGGAGACCATGTAGGAGGGCCTCGTATTCGGCTGCGTTGTTGGAGTCCGTGTACATTATTTGAAGTACGTATTGGACTGTGTCCCCGGTTGGGGACGTCAGGACGATGCCAGCCCCCAGTCCGGCCAACATTTTGGAGCCGTCGAAGTGCATAGTCCAATTGGAGTATGCACCGTACTCTTTAGGGAGTTCGGCTTCGGTCCATTCAGCGACAAAGTCAGCCAAAACTTGTGACTTTATAGATCGCCGAGGCTTGTAGGTTATGTCGAATGGTAGGAGCTCAATGGCCCATTTTGCAATCCTGCCCATTGCGTCGCGGTTGTTTATAATGTCATTGAGTGGTACTTCAGAGGCCACTGTTATCGAACACTCTTGAAAGTAGTGTCGGAGCTTCCGGGATGCCATGAACACCGCGTAGGCTATCTTTTGATAGTGCGGGTAACGGGACTTGCAGGGGGTTAACACAGTGGATACGTAGTACACTGGTTTTTGAAGAGGGAATTTATGCCCTTCTGTCTCTCGTTCAATGACGAGTACCGCGCTTACAACTTGATGTGTTGCTGCGATGTATAACAACATGGGTTCGCCTAGGTTTGGCGCGGCTAGGACCGGATTTGTTGCCAATATGGCCTTTATTTCTTCGAGTCCGGCAGTGGCAGCATCCGTCCACTCGAAGTGTTCGGTGCGCCTAAGGAGGCGATAAAGGGGCAGTGCCTTTTCTCCCAAGCGGGAGATAAAACGGCTTAGAGCTGCCATGCATCCGGTCAATTTTTGTATCTGCTTGAGGTCTTTTGGAATATCCAACTGTGACAGAGCTCGGATCTTGGCCGGGTTTGCTTCAATTCCTCTACCGGATACAATGAAGCCCAGCAGCTTTCCGGCTGGTACGCCGAAAACGCATTTTTCCGGATTCAGCTTGATGTCATATGCTCTGAGGTTGTCGAATGTGAGCCTCAAGTCATCTACTAGAGTTTCGACGTGTTTGGTTTTGACGACTACGTCGTCTACGTATGCCTCGACTGTTTTGCCGATCTGGGTAGCCAGACATGTTTGAATCATGCGCTGATATGTTGCGCCGGCGTTTTTAAGTCCGAAGGGCATCGTGTTGAAGCAGAATGGTCCGTATGGAGTGATGAATGCCGTTGTGGCTTGATCTGCTTCCGCCATCTTGATTTGATGATAGCCGGAGTATGCGTCGAGGAAGCACAACGAATCGTGCCCTGTGGTAGCATCGATAATTTGGTCGATGCGGGGGAGGGGGAAGGGATCCTTTGGGCAAGCCTTATTGAGGTCTTTAAAATCGACGCATAGGCGCCAGGATTTGTCCTTCTTTGGTACCATTACCAGATTTGCTAGCCAATCCGGATGTTTGATATCTCTGATGAATCCGGCTTCCAATAGTTTGGCTAGCTCTTCTCCCATTGCCTGCCTTTTGGGTTCGGAAAATCGCCGAAGAGCCTGTTTGACTGGCTTGAATCCTTTTAGGATGTTTAGGCTGTGTTCTGCCAACCTGCGTGGGATTCCGGGCATATCCGAAGGATGCCAGGCGAAAATGTCCCAATTTTCCCGAAGGAATTCGCGCAGTGCGGCGTCTACTTCGGGGTTCAATTGTGCCCCAATGGAGGCCATTTTTGTTGGGTCCGTTGGATGGACCTGGAATTTTACTATTTCATCTGCTGGTTTGAAGGAGGTGGACTTGGATCTTTTATCGAGTATCACATCGTCCCTGTTCACCGTAGAGCGCAGCGCGGTGAGTTCTTCTACCGCTAGGGCTTTGGATAGTGCCTCTAGGGCTAGTGCGGCTGTCTTGTTTTCGGCGCGGAGTGTTATGTCCGGATCACTAGCGAGAGTGATTATTCCGCCGGGCCCAGGCATTTTGAGCTTCATGTACCCGTAATGGGGTACGGCTTGAAAAATTGTGAATGCCTCTCGTCGTAATATAGCGTGATATCCGCTGTTGAACCACTTGGAACGTGACTTCTTCGGATCTGTAATTGTCCGGCGAGCAGAACACCACATCGGGTGTGATTTTTCCGGTGCAGCGCGCTTCCCGGCTAGGGATTATTCCTCTGAAGGTTGTGCTGCTTCGCTCAATACGGCTCCAGTCTATTTCCATTTTTTGAAGAGTTTCCTCGTAGATGAAGTTTAGTCCGCTGCCGCCATCCATGAGGACCTTTGTAATTCGAGAGCCGTCCACTATGGGACTAAGCACCAGCGCGACTGGTGCTCGGGCTGTTCGGAATTTAGGTTCGTCGCTGGCGTTGAAGGTGATGGTTGTGTCGCTCCATGGATTTGCTGTTGCTACTTGGTAGACTTCGGCGAGGCCGCGGATTGTTCGTTTTCGCATATTATTCGATGCGAAGGTCTCGAAGACTGTTGATACCGTACCGGTATTGTTGGAGTGGTTTTCCGGGGCTAGAAGCTCCTTGCCACTTTTGGCTACCTGCCGTAATATCCAACATGCTCGAAGGCTATGTGTTGGGACGGCGCCCTCTGTACTATGAAGCTTACAGGGTCCGCTGAGCCATCCCTCCAGTACGGTTCCGTGCCCTTTATGGGGTTTTTGCTTTTTGGTTTTTGTATCTGGGGCCTGAGTATGATGCACCCTTTTGTTGCGGACTAGGGTTGTATTCGGGGCCGGATTGTCCCAAAACTGATTTTCGGTTTTCCGAAAACTCTCCATCGCACAGTATTTTCGTACTATGGACGCCAGATCGGTGAAGAGTGTGATTTTACGACGGCCGATGGCGTTCAATATTCCCTTGTCCGTGCAATTATTGCAAAAGATTGAAATTGCATTTTCCTCTCGGCAGTCCTTTATCCTGTCCATGACCAGGAGGAATCGGGCCAGTAGTGATGTACTGTTTCAGCGGGCTCTTGCTGTATTAGGGATAGATCGCATATGTCTGGGTGGGTGGGTGGAATAAATTCCGGATCCCTACCCATCTCGGGGCTTAAAGGCCGTGAAGTTTCCAATTTTGGAAGCTTGGATTGCTGGACGTTGTCCAGCGAGTCCGGCCCGATGCCTGACTTTAAGTTCAGTGCTCGATCGAATTCCGTTTCTCCGCGGGAATCCGGCGTGGAGGGTTCGGGAGCCCGGACATGTCCAGTTTTTAATACTGGAGAAAAGTCGTCGCATTGTTCCTCTACCACTGCGACGTGGTGGGTGACCTGGGGAGAGTTAATCTCTCTCAGATCGGTTTTAAGCCCAATCTGATTGTAGTCCGTAGCGACTCCCAGGGCGGCGATGCGATCCAAGAGTTCGTTGACAGACGAGAGCTCTATCGGATCCAGCCGCTCGGCGAATTCCGAGCTGATGTGGAGATTGCTTTTGACGACTCGAGAAGTCATTGTCTAAGCAGTGGCCGAATAGGCGGTCATAAGAAAACCACCTAGCCGGATAGTTTGGCTGGCGGCCAAGGCCCCTTTGGCGAAAACACCGTCCTTGAAGACGGGTGGAGGCATCCTTCCTATCGGTGACAACACAGAGGAACTCTCAATGAAAGCACCAATGTCGGTGTCAAAACCGGCGGATCTCGGGTAGGGGGTCCCGAACTGTGCGTCTAGGCGGATGGTAACAGGAGACAAGGGACACGATGTTTTACCCAAGTTCGGGCCCTCTTGATGGAGGTAAAACCCTACGTCCTGCTTGATTAATATTGATGATATGGGTAGTACAAGAGTGGATCTACCACGAGATCAAGGAGGCTAAACCCTAAAGCTAGCCTATGGTATGATTGTTGTAATGTATGTTGTGTCCTACGGACTAAAGCCCTCCGGTTTATATAGACACCGGAGAAGGCTAGGGTTACACAGAGTCGGTTACAATGGTAGGAGATCTACATATCCGTATCGCCAAGCTTGCCTTCCACGCCAAGGAAAGTCCCATCCGGACACGGGACGGAGTCTTCAATCTTGTATCTTCGTAGTCTTGGAGTCCGGCGGACGATGATAGTCCGGCTGTCCGGACACCCCCTAGTCCAGGACTCCCTCACCTCTCGTCATGTTGAGATTGCTATCGTCTCTTTCTTCTTCCTTGCATATGCTAGTTTTTGCTTGCTATGATAATTTTTTGCTTATAAAATTCCTATGCATAGGAAGTATGTTAGACTTAGATGTTTTTATCACGTGTTTTATGATGCTCTCTTTGCGCTTCAATTCTTGTCTTTCATGTGAGCATCATTAAAATTATCAATGCCTAGCTAAAAAGGCTTTAAAGATAAGCGCTTGTTGGGAGACAACCCAATATTTTTTTCCTTGCTGTTATTCAATAAATTTTGCATATACTTTCTGTTTAGACGTGTTTTTATCTTTTAATTAGTGTTTGTGCCAAGTAGAACCTATAGGTTAAACTATGATGATACTTGATTTGATTCTGCTGAAAAATAGAAACTTTGCGCTCACGAGAAAAAATTCAATAAATCACAAAAACACGTTTTTGCATTGATTGTTTTTGCTTCTGATCAATAAACAAATTTTCCAGTACGTCCTATTGTGGTAGGAGTTTTAGAGTTCCAGAAGTTTGCTTTAGTTACAGATTGCTACATACTGTTCTGTTTTTGACAGATTCTGTTTTTCGTGTGTTGTTTGCTTATTTTGATGTATCTATGGCTAGTAAAATAGTTTATAAACCATAGAGAAGTTGGAATACAGTAGGTTTAATACCAAAATAAATAAAGAATGAGTTCACAGTACCTTATGTGGTGGTTTTGTTTTCTTTCACTAACGGAGCTTATAAGATTTCCTGTTGAGTTTTGTGTTGTGAAGTTTTCAAGTTTTGGGTAAAGCTTTTATGAACTATGGAATAAGGAGTGGCAAGAGCCTAAGCTTGGGGATGCCCATGGCACCCCAAGATATTCAAAGATAGCCAAAATCCTAATCTTGGGGATGCCCCGGGAAGGCATCCCCTCTTTCGTCATCGTTCATTGGTAACTTTACTTGGAGCTATATTTTTATTCTCCACATGATATGTGTTTTGCTTGGAGTGTTGTGTATTATATTAGTCTTTGCTTTTTAGTTTACCACAATCATCCTTGCTGTACACACCTTTTTGGGAGAATCCTATTTGATTAAAATTTTCTAGAATACTCTATGTGCTTCACTTCTATCTTTTGAGCTTGATAGTTTTTGCTCTAGTGCTTCACTTATATTTTTTAGAGCACGGTGGTGTCTTAATTTTGAAGAAATTGCTAGTCTCTCATGCTTCACTTATATCTTTTTGAGAGTCTTTTAGAACAGCATGGTATTTGCTACGGTTACAAAGTTGGTCCTAGAATGATGAGCATCCAAGTTGGGTATAATAAAAACTATCATAGAAAAAGAATTGGATGCTATGATCAATATGATGCTTGATAATTGTTTTGAAATATGGAGATAGTGATATTAGAGTCATGCTAGTTGAGGTGATTATGAAAAATATTTGTGTTGAGGGTTGTGATTCCCGTAGCATGCACGTATGGTGAACCGCTTTGTGATGAAGTTGGAGCACAATTTTATTTATTGATTGTCTTCCTTATGAGTGGCGGTCGGGGACAAGCGATGGTCTTTTCGTACCAATGTATCTCCCTAGGAGCATGCACGTAGTGCTTTGGTTTTTGATGACTTCTAGATTTTTGCAACAAGTATATGAGTTCTTTTGACTAATGTTGAGTCCATGGATTATACGCACTTCACCTTTCCATCATTGCTAGCCTCTCTTGAACCGTGCAACTTTCGCCGGTACCATACACCCACCATATACTTTCCTCAAAACAGCCACCATACCTACCTACTATGGCATTTTCATAGCCATTCCGAGATATATTTCCATGCAACTTTCCACCGTTCCGTTCATATGACACACATTACTTTTGTCATATTGCTCTTTGCATGATCATGTAGTTGACATTGTATTTGTGGCAAGGCCACCTTCATAATTTTCATACATGTCACTCTTGATTCATTGCATATCCCGGTACACCGCCAGAGGCATTCATATAGAGTCATATCTTGTTCTAGCTTTGAGTTGTAATTCTTGAGTTGTAAATCCATAAAAGTCTGATGATCTTCATTATTAGAGCATTGTCCTAGTAAGGAAAGGATGATGAAGACTATGATTCCCCCACAAATCGGGATGAGACTTCAGACTTTACGAAAAGGAAAAAAGAAAAAAAAGAGAAAGGCCAAAAAGAACAAAAAAAGAAGGCCAAAGGAAAAAAGAAGAAAAAAAATAAAATGAGAGAAAAAGAGAGAAGGGACAATGCTACTATCTCTTTTTCCACACTTGTGCTTCAAAGTAGCACCAAGATCTTCATGATAGAGAGTCTCATATGTTGTCACTTTCATATACTAGTGGGAATTTTTCATTATAGAACTTGGATTGTATATTCCAATGATGGGCTTCCTCAAAAGTACCCTAGGTCTTCGTGAGCAAGCAAGTTGGATGAACACCCACTTAGTTTCTTTTGTTGAGCTTTCATATATTTATAGCTCTAGTGCATACGTTGCATGGCAATCCCTACTCACTCACATTGATATCTATTAATGGGCATCTCCATAGCCCGTTGATACGCCTAGTTGATGTGAGACTATCGTCTCCTTTTTGTCTTCTCCACAACCACCATTCTATTCCACATATAGTGCTATGTCCATGGCTCACGCTCATGTATTGCGTGAAAGTTGAAAGAGTTTGAGATTATTAAAGTATGAAACAATTGCTTGGCTTGTCATCGGGATTGTGCATGATTAAATACTTTGTGTGATGAAGATAGAGCAACAGTCAGACAATATGATTTTGTAGGGATAACTTTCTTTGACCATGTTATTTTGAGAAGACATGATTACTTTGATTAGTATGCTTGAAGTATCATTATTTTCATGTTAATATGAACTTTTATTTTGTATCATTTGGACCTGAACATTCATGCCACAATAAAGAAAATTACATTAAGAATTATGCTAGGTAGCATTTCACATCAAAAATTCTGTTTTTATCATTTACCTACTCGAGGACGAGCAGGAATTAAGTCTGGGGATGCTTGATACGTCTCCAACGTATCTATAATTTTTGATTGTTCCATGCTATTATATTACCCCTTTTGGATGTTTATGGGCTTTATTTTTCACATTTATATCATTTTTGGGACTAACCTATTAACCGGAGGCCCAGCCCGTATTGCTGTTTTTTGCCTATTTCAGTATTTCGAAGAAAAGGAATATCAAATGGAGTCCAAACGGAATGAAACCTTTGGGAGCGTGATTTTTGGAGCGAACGTGATCCAGAGGACTTGGAGTGCAAGTCAAGAAGCATCCAAGGCCTCCACGAGATAGGAGGGCGCCCCCCCTATAGGGCGCACCCCCCTGTCTCATGGGCCCCTCGGGCGGCCACCGACGTACTTCTTCCTCCTTTATAAGCCTACGTACCCGGAAAACATCCAGGGAGCACCCGAAACACAATTTCCACCGCTGTAACCTTCTGTATCCGCGAGATCCCATCTTGGAGCCGTCGCCGGCGTTCTGCCGGAGGGGGCATCCACCACGGAGGGCTTCTACATCAACACCATAGCCCTTCCGATGAGTTGTGAGTAGTTTACCACAGACCTTCGGGTCCATAGTTATTACCAAGATGGATTCTTCTCTCTTTTGGATCTCAATACAATGTTCTCCCCCTCTCTTGTGGAGATCTATTTGATGTAATCTCTTTTTGCGGTGTGTTTGTCGAGATCCGATGAATTGTGGGTTTATGATCAAATTTATCTATGAGTAATATTTGAATCTCCTCTGAATTCTTTTATGTATGATTGAGTTATCTTTGCAAGTCTCTTCGAATTATCATTTTGGTTTTGCCTAATAGATTGATCTTTCTTGCCATGGGAGAAGTGCTTAGCTTTGGGTTCAATCTTGTGGTGTCCTTACCCAGTGACAGAAAGGGTTGCAAGGCACGTATTGTATTGTTGCCATCGAGGATAAAAAGATGGGGTTTATATCATATTGCATGAGTTTATCCCTCTACATCATGTCAGCTTGCTTAAGGCGTTACTCTGTTCTTATGAACTTAATACTCTAGATGCAGGCAGGAGTCGGTCGATGTGTGGAGTAATAGTAGTAGATGCAGGCAGGAGTCGGCTTACTTGTTGCGGACGTGATGCCTATATACATGATCATGCCTAGATAATCTCATAATTATTCGCTTTTCTATCAATTGCTCGACAGTAATTTGTTCACCCACCATAATACTTATGCTATCTTGAGAGAAGCCTCTAGTGAAACCTATGGCCCCCGGGTCTATCTCTTATCATATTTGCTTTCAATCTACATTTTTTTGCATCTTTACTTTTTGCATCTAAAATGTAAAATACCAAAAATATATTTATATTATCATACTATATCTATCAGATCTCACTTTCGCAAGTGGCCCTGAAGGGATTGACAACCCCTTTATTGCGTTGGTTGCGCGTTCTTGGTTTGTTTTTGTTGGTGTGTGGGACTTTTGAGGAGCCTCCTACTGGATTGATACCTTGGTTCTCAAAAACTGAGGGAAATACTTACGCTACTATTGCTGCATCACCCTTTCCTCTTCAAGGAAAACCAACGCAAGCTCAAGACGTAGCAATACCCCGGTGTCATCCAGGTGTTTGGGGGAGGGGGCCGCCAGGGGTGTCCCGCTATCCATAGCGTCCGAGCCCAGTGAATCCCCTGATGAGGATTGTTTGGTGCGAGACCTGGCCGGACTGCAAAAAAAAAGACATGGTGCAATGCGTTAAACGCTGCACGATAGTGAGTCTGGATACATGAACATGTCCGGGCTTCATATACTTATGATTTCACCAGGGGCTGGACCCTGGGATCCCACTCCGGGCTGATGTCGGCGGCAGTGGCGGATTCCTCCGGAAGGGGAGTCTTACCCTTCTTGGGCGACTCAGCCTCCAAGTGTGTGGAGGTCGTCCTTTTCTTTCTTCCCCTCG
>NC_041385.1:842831329-842864421 GCF_002162155.2 Triticum dicoccoides | reverse complement strand
CTGCCCCTGGTCTCTTTGGCCTCTTTCTCGGCTTTCTTCTTCGGCGCCTTATAAGGCGCCGGGACCAGCATCTTCGTCAAAAGCGGGACGGCTGGTTCTTTTGGCAGTGGGGCCGGGCAGTAGATCTGTCCCGCCTTCTTCGTCCAGACCTGGGAGAATTGTGGAAAAACACATTAAGCATCTCCCTTGGATTACGCAAATAAGACATATGACTTGCCAACATACGATGACTTACCGGACTTGCGGGTCGGGAAAGTTGGTACCCGCGGTCCTCGGCCGAAGCTGGCCATGATTTTCCGGACTTAAAGAGCACCTTCCAGATGTCTTTGTGCGACGAGCCAAAGAACTCTAGCAGGGTCTGGTCCTTGGCCGGGTCGAATTCCCATAAATTGCAGGCCCTGTGTTGACAAGGGAGAACCCGGCGAACTAACATCACCTGGACTACGTTGACAAGTTTGATATTCTTGTCTTCCATACCCTTGACGCGCGTTTGGAGCACCGAAAACTCGTCGGGCGAAGACCAGTTTAGGCCCTTCTTGGGCCATGACGTAAGCTGCAGTGGAGCTCTGTATCGAAATTCGGTAGCTGCGGCCCATTTTGTGCCACGTGGCTCAGTGACATAGAACCACTGTTGTTGCCATCCTTTGACAGAATCATTAAATGTGCCCGATGGCCATGTAACGTTGGGCATCTTGCTCACCATGGCTCCTCCGCACTCCGCGTTCTCGCCACTCACCACCTTGGGCTTCACATCGAAGATCTTCAACCATAATACGAAGTGTGGAGAGATGCGGAGGAAGGCCTCGCACACGACGATGAATGTCGAGATGTTGAGGAAGGAATTGGGGGATAGATCTTAGAAATCGATCCCGTAGTAATACATAATGCCACGAACAAATGGGTGGAGGGGAAACCCTATCCAGCGGACAAAGTGAGGGAGGAATATAACCCTCTCATGGCGCACCGGAGTAGGGACAATCTGTCCCGCCGTCGGAAGGCAGTGGCTAATCTTCTTGGCCAGGTACTCGGCCTCCCGAAGTTTCTTGACATCCTTCTCCCGGACGGTGGAGGCCATCCACTTGCCTCCGGCTCCGGATCCGAACATTTTCAGAGGTCCTTTGTGGGTGGAGAAGACGAATGCTTGGGCGCTGGAGCTCGAGCGAGAGAGAATGGATAAGCAGAGGAAGAAGAAGGCGTGGGTGAGGGAGTCTTGGACTAGGGGGTGTCCGGATAGCCGAACTATCATCATTGGCCGGACTCCAAGACTATGAAGATACAAGATTGAAGACTTCGTCCCGTGTCCGGATGGGACTTTCCTTGGCGTGGAAGGCAAGCTTGGAAATTCGGATATGTAGATCTCCTACCATTGTAACTGACTCTGTGTAACCCTAACCCTCTCCGGTGTCTATATAAACCGGAGGGTTTTAGTCCATCGGACGAGCAACAATCATACCATAGGCTAGCTTCTAGGGTTTAGCCTCCTTGATCTCGTGGTAGATCCACTCTTGTACTACCCATATCATCAATATCAATCAAGCAGGAGTAGGGTTTTACCTCCATCGAGAGGGCCTGAACCTGGGTAAAAACATTGTGTCCCTTGTCTCCTGTTACCATCCGCCTAGACGCACAGTTCGGCACCCCCTACCCGAGATCCGCCGGTTTTGACACCGACATTGGTGATTTCATTGAGAGTTCCTCTGTGCCGTCGCAATCAGGAAGGATGCCTCTTCCCGTCTTTAAAGGAGGTACCATTGCTAAGGGAGCTTTGGCCACCGGCCAAACTATCCGGCTAGGTGGTTTTCATATGACCGCCTGTTCGGCCGCCGCTCCGACAATAACCTCTCGGGTCATCAAAAGCGATCTTCACTTCAACTCGGAATTCGCCGAGCAGCTGGATCCGATGGAGCTCTCTTCTGTAAACGAGCTCTTGGATCGCATCGCCGCCCTGGGAGTCGCTACAGACTACGATCAGATTGGGCTTAAAACCGATCTGAGAGAGATTAACTCTCCCCAGGCTACCCACCACGTTGCTGTGGTAGAGGAACAACGCGGCGACTCTTCTTCTATATTAAAGACCAGTTATGTCCGGATTCCTGATCCCTTCATGCCGGATTCCCGTGGAGGAACGGACGTCAATCAAGTACTGAACCTAAAGTCAGGCAGCGGACCAGATTCGTTCGACAACATCCAGCCATCCAAGCTTCCAAATTCGGAAACTTTTCGGCCCTTGAGCCTCAGATTGGGCAGGGTTCCGGACTTAATTCCAGCCGCTCACCCAAACACAAGCGATCTATCTCAAATCCGGCAAGAGCCCACCGAAACAGTACATCATTACTGGGCCAGATTCGTCCTGGTTATGGACAGGATAAAGGACTGCCGTGAGGAAAACGCAATCTCAATTTTCTGCAACAATTGCACGGACAAGGGAATCATGAACGCCATAAGTCATCGCGAAATTACACGCTTTGCCGACCTGGCATCCATAGTACGAAAGTATTGTGCGATGGAGAGTGCCTGGAAAACCGAAACTAAGTTTTGGGACAATCCGGCTCCGAACACAACCCTAGTCCGAAACAAAAGGGTGCATCATGCTCAGGCACCTGGGACAAAAACCAAAAAGCAAAACCCCCCTAAAGGGCACGGAACCGTACTGGAGGGATGGCTCAGCGGACCCTGTAAAATCCATAGTACAGAGGGCGCTACCCCAACACATAGCCTTCGAGCATGTTGGATACTACGGCAGGTGTCCTAAAGTGGCGAAGAGCTTCTAGCCCCGGAAAACCAGCCCAACAGTACCAGTACGGTATTAACAGTCTTTGAGACTTCCGCATCAAATAATATGCGGAAACGAACACTCCGCAGCCTCGCCGAAGTCTACCAAGTAGCAACAATAAATCCATGGAGCGACACGGCTATCACCTTCAACGCCAACGACGAACCTAAATTCCGAACAGCCCGAGCACCAGCCGCATTGGTCCTCAGTCCAATAGTGGACGACTTTTGTCTTACTAAGGTACTCATGGATGGCGACAGCGGATTAAACCTCATCTACGAGGAAACCCTCCGAAAAATGGAAATAGACTGGAGCCGCATTGAGCGAAGCAGCACAACCTTTAGAGGAATAATCCCTAGTCGGGAAGCACGCTGCACATGAAAAATTACACTAGATGTGGTGTTCGGCTCGCTGGACAATTACAAGTCCGAGGAGGTCACGTTCCAAGTGGCCCCATTCAGCAGCGGATATCACGCTTTATTAGGGCAAGAGGCATTGACAATTTTTCAAGTTATACCCCATTACGGGTACATGAAGCTTAAAATGCCCGGGCCCAATGGAATCATCACTCTTGTCAGTGATCCGGACACAACACTCCGCGCCCAAAATAAGAAAGCCGCACTAGCCCTAGAGGCACTATCCGAAGCCCTGGCAGCAAAGGAACTCACTGCGCTGCGCTCCACGGTGAACAGAGACGATGTGATACTCGATAAGAGATCCAAGTCCACCTCTTTTAAACCAGCGGACGAAATAGTCAAATTCCAAGTCCATCCAACGGACCCCACAAAGATGGCCTCCATTGGGGCACAATTAAACCCTGATGTAGACGCCGCACTACGAGAATTCCTTTGGGAAAATTGGGACATCTTTGCCTGGCACCCTTCAGATATGCCAGGAATCCCACGCAGGTTGGTAGAACACAGCCTAAACATCCTAAAAGGATTCAAGCCAGTCAAACAAGCTCTTCGACGATTTTCCGAACCCAAAAGACAGGCAATGGGAGAGGAGCTAGCCAAACTATTAGAAGCCGGATTCATCAGAGACATAAAACATCCGGACTGGCTAGCGAACCTGGTAATGGTACCAAAAAAGGACAAATCCTGGCTCCTGTGTGTCGATTTTAAAGACCTTAACAAGGCTTGTCCAAAGGATCCTTTCCCCCTTCCCCGCATCGATCAAATCATCGACGCTATCGCAGGGCACAATTCATTGTGCTTCCTCGACGCATACTTCGGATACCATCAAATCAAGATGGCGGAAACAGACCAAGCCGCAACGGCATTTATTACTCCATACGGACCATTCTGCTTCAACACAATGCCCTTCGGGCTCAAAAACGCAGGCGCAACATATCAGCGCATGATTCAGACATGTCTGGCAACCCAGATCGGCAAAACAGTGGAGGCATACATAGACGATGTGGTCGTCAAGACCAACCACGTCGAAACTCTAGTAGACGATTTGAGGCTCACATTCGACAACCTCCGAGCATATGACATTAAGCTCAACCCGGAAAAATGCGTTTTTGGCGTACCAGCCGGAAAGCTCTTGGGCTTCATTGTATCCGGTAGAGGAATTGAAGCAAACCCAGCCAAGATCCGAGCTCTGTCACAGTTGGATATCCCAAAGGACCTCAAACAAATACAAAAATTGACTGGATGTGTAGCCGCTCTAAGCCACTTCATCTCCCGTTTGGGAGAAAAGGCATTGCCCCTCTATCGCCTCCTCCGGCGCACCGAACACTTCGAATGGACGGATGCTGCCACGGCCGGACTCGAAGAAATAAAGGCCATATTGGCAACGAATCCGGTCCTGGCCGCGCCCAACTTGGGTGAACCAATGTTATTATATATGGCGGCAACACATCAAGTTGTAAGCGCGGTGCTCGTCGTCGAACGAGAAACAGAAGGACACAAATTCCCTCTTCAAAAACCAGTGTACTACGTATCCACTGTCTTAACTCCAGGCAAGTCCCAGTATCCACATTATCAAAAGATAGCGTATGTGGTGTTCATGGCATCCCGAAAGCTGCGACACTACTTTCAAGAGTGTTCGATAACAGTGGCCTCCGAAGTACCTCTCAATGACATTATAAACAACCGCGACGCGACGGGCAGGATTGCAAATTGGGCCATTGAGCTCTTACCATTCGACATAACCTACAAACCACGGCTTGCTATAAAGTTGCAAGTTTTGGCCGACTTCGTCGCTGAATGGACCGAAGCCGAACTCCCTAAAGAGTACGGCGCATACTACAATTGGATCATGCATTTCGACGGCTCCAAAATGTTGGCCGGCTTGGGGGCTGGCGTCGTATTGACATCCCCAACCGGAGACACAGTCCAGTACGTACTTCAGATAATGTACACAGACTCCAACAATGCAGCCGCTTACGAGGCCCTTCTACATGGTCTCCGGATGGCAATCTCCATGGGCATTCAACGCCTAGAGGTGCGCGGGGATTCAAACCTCGCAATATCCCAAGTAAATGGAGACTTTGATGCCAAGGATCCGAAAATGGCAGCCTATCATAACGCCGTCTTAAAAATGTCATCTCGGTTCGAAGGACTCGAGTTCCACCATGTAGCCCGGGATAATAACCAGGCGGCTGACGTGTTGGCACGCATCGGCGCAAAGTGTGATGCCGTCCCTCCAAACATCTTCCTGGAGCGGCTTTTTAAGCCATCCGTATTTTGGGAAGAGGAGTCCGGAAACAACAACCTGGAACCAACCGCACCGCCCAACACTGAACATTCTGACACAATCGGTGGCTCAGCCAATGAAATAACACCTTCAGCCCACGAAATAATGGCAGTCATTGCCCCATGGACAGAACCATTCCTAGCCTACTTAATTAGGCAGGAACTTCCCGAAGACCAAAACGAGGCCCGCTGCATGGTACTGCGATCTAAAGCCTACAAGGTCCATGAGGGAGAGCTTTATAAGAAAAGCACAACCGGAGTCCTTCAAAGGTGCATCTCCGAAGAGGAAGGGCGAAATTTTCTGGCTGAAATTCACGCCGGACTCGGCGGGCACCACGCCGCAGCCCGGGCCCTTGTGGGCAAGGCCTTCCGTACAGGATTTTATTGGTCGACTGCCCGGGCAGATGCTCAGGACTTAGTCCAACGATGCGTCGGTTGCCAGCTCTTTGCTAATCAAAGCCACATGCCACCCACCGCCCTCAAAACTATACCCATCACCTGGCCGTTCGCGGTCTGGGGGCTTGACATGGTTGGACCCCTTAATGGGGGAACCCACAAGCAAAAATACCTATTGGTCATGGTGGACAAATTCACCAAATGGATAGAGGCCAAGCCGGTTAAAACGGCTGAATCCGGACCTGTGATAGACTTCATATCTGGGGTAGTACACCGTTATGGCGTCCCCCACAGCATCGTCACTGATAACGGCACGAACTTCACGGCCGACGAGGTTAAACTCTGGTGCAAAAACATGGGCATCAAGCTCGACTACGCTTCAGTCTATCACCCTCAACTAACGGTCAAGTCGAACGAGCAAATGGTCTAATCATGAGCGGCATCAAACCCAGGTTAGTGCGGTCCCTCACGGAATCTAACACGCATTGGTTAGAGGAGCTCGACTCCGTACTCTGGGGGCTGCGGACCACGCCAAACCGTACTACCGGATTCACACCATTTTTTATGGTGTACGGCACAGAGGCAGTTTTGCCCTGCGATATAATTCATGACTCACCTCGCGTGCGCATGTACGAAGAAAGAGAAGCCGAGTTGGATCGGTAGGACAGTTTGGATGCCTTAGAAAAGGAGCGCGACGTGGCAAAAGCTCGTTCCGCATTCTATCAACAGCAAGCTCGAAGATATCAAAGCAGAGAAGTACGGGCCAAAACTTGCAATGTTGACGAATTAGTTCTACGACTGCCGGACAAGAAAAAGGACAAACTCAAGCCCAAATGGGAATGTCCCTTCATCATCGACCAAGTCCTGACCGGCAGAGCGTACCGTCTGCGAAACGCATCGGACAACCGACTCGAGCCGAACCCATGGAACGCAGCCCGTCTCCGAAGATTCTACGCCTAGCGCCGGACTCAGAGTTCGTCTCCTTCCTCCGTCCACATTTTAGACTTTAGCTGTCTTTTGTTTATCTCTTCCTTCCTCCTTTTGTTTTCTTTCGTAAAGCCTTTGTGGGCTGATCTGCACATTGTTCGCACACACTTGACGTGCTGCTTGCACTCATTATACCTGGGGGCTTCTTTAACAGAAGCTTATTTATACGGGCTTTATGCCCAACACATGCGTCACACTTCCGCATGTACCTTTTATTCACCATTATATGCATCGACATGACTTAAGTTTTGGCCAAGCTGGGTTGCCTGGCTCCTGTGCTTACCCCTACATTCCCGATTGTTCGGCTAGGAGGTAAAGGGAGCACCTCTGCGATTGTTACTACCGGGTCAGCCGGATGTGTACCTCAGACTGGGTGAAGCCGAAAGCTAGCGTTCTTAAGGGAATATTCGGTCGGTGACTTGAAAGATGATTTCTTACTTATTTATTTATCTGCCCCTAGATGCTTTTCTGCTCTTTTTGCAGTCCGGACATGCACTTTAGGGCATGCCTCCCAGGGAAAGGAACCCCTAACAGAACTATTCTCCCTGGAAGATGTTTCTTACTAACCATGTAATATAACATAACTAGTTGGGCACTTGTCTGATAAAGCACTAATGACCCCTATGCCTGGTCTCCATGCATGCCCCGGTTTTTTCATAACCGTAAGGGTATTCGGACACACTCCGGACTGTCGATTCCAGAGGTTGAAGAGAAAAGGTCCGCAAAGACAAACGATCTACAATCCGGCTAGAAGGCATTTTACATGTCATTTTAAAATTACATCGTCAAATTGACTGATTGTACTCCTCTTCAATCCCATCTAACAGGTTGTCTAGTTTACAGTCCCGTTGGGAATACTTCGCGGCCAACTCCACTTGGTCGTACATTAAGCTCACAGGGATCTCCTTCCCATCGGGCCCCACAGGTCCGACCTCGGCCATGCGGTCTGGATCAGCCTTCGTGTACCGCGTCTTCACCATGGCCCAGGCCTCCCTGGCGCCTTGACGGCAGGCCGATATCTTCCACAGACGGAAGCGCTGCCGTGCTCCCTGAAGCTTCTCTGCAAGCCCTCCAAGACCCTCAGGTAGGGAGAAGGACGGCCATAAGGCCTGGATGACGCCGCTCATCGCCTGCCGAACACGTTCGTGCAGTTGCAGCAGCTCAGGAAGTAGGTCACCCGTTGAACCGAGCATTTCCTCCGCAGGACGACCTGTGAGCACACCTACAGACACATTTCTGTCAATCGACTTCCTCGCCGAACTCTTCCTTTCAAAAGAGTTTTCTCAAGCACTTACTGTAAACGCCGCGACAAAGCCGCCGACTCTCCTTCATGGAGTCAGACAGCTGGACCCGAACATCTTTCAGTTCTTCGCCCAGCTGGGTGTTGGCATCTTGGAGTTTGTTCCTCTCCTGCTCCACCCTCATAAGCACCTTCTCGTCGGCCTTCAACTGGCGCAGTAGATGTTGCTTGTCCGGATCTAGTCCGGCACCATCTGCAATATTATTGTCAGACTTATACACACGCCGCACTTCATAAACCACTTATCTTTTTGAAATATGTGTTACCATAGGGGGTCTGTGTGGCTCCCCCTGCGGCGGCTAGTGCGGCCTCAAGTTGGGCCTTGCACTCTTGAAGCTCCTGGGATAGGTGGGCATTCTTCTCCGTAAGATCCTGCATAACAAATGATCCTTAAATCAGTTATTCTAATTATTTTAAGTCTCGGGGGCTACTGGCATATATAACTATTAAAATTCCTCACCTGTATGTCTTTCACATACTGCTCCGTGGCTCTGGTTAAACCATCTTAAGCGGCACGGAGGTGCGCGTCTCCCGCATTAAAGGCATTCAACGCCTCCGGGGAGAAACACGTGTCACGAAGAACTGTCCGGTGGCGCCTGAGATTCATGGCACTCTCCACCTCAGACCTGGTGGCGGACAGCCTGTCGGCATCCTCCATTGGAGGAGCATCCGGCTCACGCCTTGTGTTCGCCTCCCCCTCCGGACCAGGCGTTTGAGCCTGGCTGGCGGAGTCCGGCGAGCGCTCTTTCTCCTGGAAAAGTCATGAGCGTTAATATACCTCCCAGGAATCTTTCCCGTAAATACGGTGGCGTGCCATACCGTTGCGGCCACGTTTCGATTCGCGCCGCACTCCTCTTCCGCTTGCTGGGCCGAACTGACCCTTGTTGGTCAGTCGCTGCGGGTTCAGCTTCCCGCCTTAAAGGCCCCTCCTGCGAGGCACCGTTGGTATACGGTGGTCAGAAATAAGCATGGATGAGTAATAATATCAAGACTATGGTCACAGTTACCTGGGAAGCCGGAGATAAACCGGGGTAGTCGGCTGTAATGGCGACCAAAGCATTGTCCATGCTAAGTTGGTGGAACACCCCATCGATCAGCTCCACCTCTATGTCCGGATCCTCTTCGGAGGCCGGATCAAGGGATCGTCCCGGATCCTCGGGTTGTGGAGTCAGGCTGTGTATGCCCTCTACATCTCGGCGCAGTTCCTGCGTCGAAATCACAAAGTAAGACACTCAACTTTGGAAATACGGATCGGATAGATAAACGTCCGCTTACCCAGCTCCGAGGGTTATTCATGGAGAATCCATTCAATGGACTCGTGCGGAGGAAGTCCTCTTTCTCCCCCTTGTACAAACCGGACAGGATCTTCACCAGATCGGCAACCGACCCCGCCCCCTTGCGGCCATGACGGGTGGCGTCATTCTCCCCGTTGAAATCCCACATGGGGTGGCCCCTATATTGGAGCGGCTGCACCCCTCGCATGATGCACGTGGCCATAACTCCAATCATGGTCAATCCGGAATGAGCCAGTAACTTTATCCGGCCCATCCGATATTGGACGCTCCTATCATTCTCCCGTTGAGGGCTCCGCAGGCGCCAACTCAGGTGTTTCTTCAGAGGAGCATTGCTGAACTCCGGGAGGCCGATCCAAACTAGGTCCGGCAGTGGGGCGTTTTCCATATAAAACCATTCCGAAGGCCAGTCTTCGGACGCCTTCTTCGGGGTTCCGGATAGATATCCGGTCCCGGCGATGCGCCATATTTTGGCTTCGCCCACTTGATATATCGACCCCTCGTGAGAACGGGGTACCAGGCAAAACAATCTCTTCCACAGCACAAAATGGGCCTTGATGCCCAAGAACAGCTCGCAAAGAGCTACAAAGCCCGCAATGTGCAAGATGGAGGCGGGTGTAAGGTGGTGAAGCTGGAGTCCGTAGAACTCCAGGAGCCCCCGGAGAAACGGATGTATGGGAAATCCGAGTCCCCTTATTAGGTAAGGGACGAAGCATACCCGCTCTCCTTTGGAGGGGTTGGGGACGCTCTCCGCTTGCTTCCCACCTTTGTAGGTGGCCAATCCGGCTCGAACCGGAACCATGAAGGCTAGGGGAAGGTATCCCTCCGCTTGGAGCGTCACCAGCTTGTTGTGCGGGACTGAACACCTCCTCCAATCTCCTGGCTGAGGGCTGGGAGCGCGAGAGGAGGAGCCGTGTCGACTTTCCATGATGGAGTGGATTTTTGTCAGGCGCGCTTCGATGAGTACTCGTGGAAGGAGGATGGTGTGATTCGGATCTAGATCCTTGCCTCTCTTATAGGCAGCTTATTCGCACAGCTAGGGGGTAAAACGTAAAAATACCCTGGCTTTTCGCATTCATACGACACGTGGAAGAGGGCCATTATTGGACGTGAAAGCCGAGGAGCGCAACATTTATGAGGAAGCCGGACACTATTCGGCAAGCACATGGAATTTGGAGGAGAAGCCGCCTTGCAACGCCAAAGACAATATACGCGCCGGACTCATCGTCATTGAAGCCTGGTTCGGGGGCTACTGAGGGAGTCCTAGACTAGGGGGTGTCCGGATAGCCGAACTATCATCATTGGCCGGACTCCAAGACTATGAAGATACAAGATTGAAGACTTCGTCCCGTGTCCGGATGGGACTTTCCTTGGCGTGGAAGGCAAGATTGGCAATACGGATATGTAGATCTCCTACCATTGTAACCGACTCTGTGTAACCCTAGTCCTCTCTGGTGTCTATATAAAACGGAGGGTTTTAGTCCATAGGACGAACAACAATCATACCATAGGCTAGCTTCTAGGGTTTAGCCTCCTTGATCTCGTGGTAGATCCACTCTTGTACTACCCATATTATGAATATCAATCAAGCAGGAGTAGGGTTTTACCTCCATCGAGAGGGCCCGAACCTGGGTAAAAACATCGTGTCCCTTGTCTCCTGTTACCATCCGCCTAGACGCATAGTTCGGGACCCCCTACCCGAGATCCGCCGGTTTTGACACCGACAGTGGGTGAAAAAAGGGAGTCATTATCTCCTTATAAAGGCAGCAGGGATCCTGCGCCTCCCCACTTGCCCTGCAAACTCGCTTATTTCCCAAGCGCCGTGTTAATGGCGCGGTTGGGTTACCCATACCCGTATTGATGAGAATCCCGTGATAAGGGGACACGATCTCTGCTTCGACAAGATGTGCCAATAAAACCACCTCGCAAGAAGTGCAGTAGCAGGTTGAGAAAAATGGTTCGCATGATGATCGGGCCGCGGCGTGATGCCACGCTATGAAAAAGTTGTCGGCAGATTAGACTTGTGGAATATTGTGCTCTCTACAGTGGTATGTGGAATTTTTTTTGCAGAGCCGGACACGATCCTTGTGTTCAAGATCTTCTTTGGAGTATTCGGAGAAGGAACCCGCCTCGCAATGCCGAAGACAGTCTATGCGTCGGACTCATCACCATTGAAGCCTGGTTCAGGGGCTACTGAGGCAGTCCTGGATTAGGAGGTCCTCGGACAGCCGGACTATGTACTTATGCCGGACTGTTGGACTATGAAGATACATGATTGAAGACTTCGTCTCGTGTCCGGGTGGGACTCTCCTTTACGTTGAAGGCAAGCTTGGCAATTCAGATATGTAGATTTCCTTCTCTGTAACCGACTCTTGTAACCCTAGCCCCCTCCAGTGTCTATATAAACCGGAGGGTTTAGTCTGTAGGACAACAACAATCATAATCATAGGCTAGCTTCTAGGGTTAGCCTCTACGATCTCGTGCTAGATCAACTCTTGCAATACTCATATTATCAAGGTCAATCAAGCAGGAAGTAGGGTATTACCTCCACAGAGAGGGCCCGAATCTGGGTAAATATTGTGTCCCCCGCCTCCTGTTACCATTAGCCTTAGACGCACAGTTCGGGACCCCCTACCCGAGATTTGCCGGTTTTGACACCGACCCCCTACCCGGCGCTCTTCTCTCACACCATGAACGAGGAGGTCACCGTCTGACAGGTGTGTCAGCGTGGCGTTGCCAGCTTCCTGGTCCCTCGGCTGACCAGAGCGGAGGACCGCGAGCTCAGTGCGGTAGCGGGCCTGATGTCTGCCTCGACGGGCGGAGCTGACCCGGACGTGTGCCGGCTGCGTCACACGCACACCCCCAAGGGGGCTCTTCATCCAGGGTGGCGTACGGGCTCCTGCACTTCAGGGGTGTGAGTGCCCGCTACGCGGACACGATCTAGGGGTCACACGCCCCCTCAAGGGTGAAATTCTTCAGTTGGCTCCTGGTTCACAAACGCATCCACTCCTGCGATGTCTTGTTCAGGAAGAACATCGTCTCGGCAGACGAGACTGGTTGCCCCCTGTGTTCAGCCGCTCTCGAGACCGCCGATCACCTGCTCTTCGGTTGCCCGTTCGCGGTGGCCTTTTGGCGCAGGGTGGGCATGGACATAGACGGCGGCACGACGTGCTACCTCGGCGTGCTTGCGGCTCAAGCGGCCTCGTCTGTGAGCTCAGAGGTGGAGTTCTCCATGTTGTGCTGCTGGCAACTTTGGAAGCACAGGAACTCGGTTGTTTTTCAACGGCAACAACCATCAGCGGGGAGGCTGCTCGTATGCTGTCGTGAAGACGCCGTTCTCTGGCGTGGTAGGCTCCCTGAAAGTCGTAGAACACATGCCGATTCCTAGCTGTGTGCCCTCCCTCTCTGAAAATATTGATTCATTACGAAACATAAGATAGACTAGGATTTGTCCTGCCTTGTCTTATACTCCAAGTTGGTCATTGTACTCTTATATATATATGCCCACGAGGCTCAAGAAATACATCAAACTATTCCACCAAACCTCTCTCTCTTCTAACATGGTATATATCGCAAGTCGATCCTAAACCCTAGCCGCCGCCGCTTCCGCACCTGCGCGCCACCCCCGGGGCGGTCGGCCTCCATGACCGTCGCCGGGGGCCGTGCCGCCCGTACCTAGGGCTCGTCCGCCAGTCATGTTGACCGGCTGCCCTAGAGAGTCTTTTCCCTGAGCCTTGCTCCGGGGTTTTCTCTCTCCCGCCGGTCATCTTGATTGCGCGGTTTCTTTTTGGTTTTCCGATCTATTCTTGATTGGTTTGCGTCACCCACTGCCGCCGTCGACCCCGAGCGCCTCTCCTTCGACCCCGGCGCGAACCACCGGCCTCTCCCCCGACCCGGCGGCCATGCGCGCCGATGCGGCCCATCAGGGCCAGCCGTCGTCCACGTGTCGGTCCGCCCGTGGCCGTACGCCGGCCGTCACCGCCCTGCTCTGATCGGGACACCTGCATCGCCCCGACCCTGCGGCCACGCGCCATGCGACGGCCAATCATAGTCGTCGCTCGTGCGCCGGCCCGCCCATCGATCCACATCACCCGCCTTCGCTGCGTCTGCACGGCGGCCCGGCGGTCTACCTCGCCGGCCTCGTCCTCGGTTGCGTCGGGACGGCTACGTCAGGCTTGTCGGCTGCCTCAACTCGGGCGTCGCTGCTCCGTTGGTCGCTCGGGCCTCGCTGCCCCGGCGCCGGTGTTGCTTTGGCAGCCCGGGTGCCGGTGCTGACAAGCTCGTCCGCACGTCGTCTCATGCCGTCCGTCATCGTCGGCTTCATCTCGGACTCCGCCGCCACCACGTCTCCACCGAACGGCGTCCCCGACCTCGCGCGCGATCGGCTTGATCATCCGCTCGCCGCGGCGATCCACCTCATCTATGTTGCGCGACTGACCTGGCCCGTCGGTTATGCGCGCCTCCGCAGGTCCCGTGAAGATCGTCCCCGAGTTCAGCACGCCTCTCCAACGATCGAGCATTGGGCTGCCGCTGCGTCGCCCTGTCGGGCCGCAGCGCCCCCGACTCGTGGTTCTCCTCGCGGCTGCATTGGCCCGTGCGTCGCCGCTGCGACGCCCCTTCGGGCCGTAGTGTCGCGATACGCGGTCCCCGCCGCCGCCGCGAGGCCGTCCCCACGGCTGCACCGACTCGTGAACCGCTGTTGCGTCGCCCCTTCAGGCCGCAGTGTCGCGGCCTGCGGTCCCCGCCGCCGCCCCATGGTCTTCCCGCCGTTGCCCCGACCCTCCTGTCGCCGCTGCGTCGCCCCTTCGGGCTGTAGCGCCGCGGCCCGCGATCCACTCCGTCGTCACCGCGCGTCGACCTCCCGTGGTATGCGCCGCGCCGTCTCCCTTGGCGCGGGAATGCCACCGTCCGCGCCGGTCTTCGTCACGTTGTCAGGGTTTTCCGCCTACTTCGAGCACCGCCGCCGCGCTCCTAATCAAACCGACGCCGCCGCTGTCAGGCCGCCGCCGCTGCTTTTCTTTGGCCATCGCCGCCGCTACCCCGTAGCAGCCACAGCCGCCCGTCCACCTCCTTCGTCTTCATCCAGCACCAGCCCGTCGTCAGCGTCGTCGTCATCTACCCCGACCACTTCGTCTACTCCGACCATCGTTGGTGACATTGGCCCCGCACCGATGGACGCTGCAACCGTCGTCGAGTTCTTCTCTGTTGGCCTCTCCGACTTCTTCGACATGGCATACAGCTCGTGCAGGTCCCAGTCTACGCATGCCCGGTGTTGGCAACACCGCCGCGTTCCTTCGTCCATGATGTGTCCCCGGGCCTGGCAAGCCTGGTGCGGTTTTTCGTCAACTTCGTCTTCGTCCGTCTACACATGCCCGGTGCTGGTAACACCGACGCGTGCCTTCGTCTATGATGAGTCCCCGGGGTTGCCAACCCCGGCGCGACGCGTCGTCAACATCATCTACCCTGGCGCACCACTACTTCGACACCACTGCGCCCATGACTAACTCGGCGCCTCCTTGCGCCCGCGGCTCCACGGCGACTTCCTCAACACCGGCTACCCCGACTCGACATCGACCACGGCATTCTTCGCACGGCTACCTCGACCACGGCTCCACCACCCACGCTCTCGGCTACATCGACAAACGGCACAAAGGGCTACCGCCTGCTTGAGCAATCTCGTCGGTTTTCACTCCAGCCACGACTTCGTGATGCATCGACTGTTGCGACTATGGGGGGTGTCCGTCAGCTTGCTTTTAGATTCTTCTCTAGTCTCACCATCTGCGTCGCTACCGTTGTGACTGCGGGGGGTGTTGAGTATATTGATTCATTAGGAAACATAAGATAGACTAGGATTTGTCCCGCCTTGTCTTATACTCCAAGTTGATCATTGTATTCATATATATATATATATATATATATATATATATATATATATATATATATATATATATATATATATATATGCCCACGAGGCTCAAACAATACATCAAACTATTCCACCAAACCTCTCTCCTTTCTAACACCAGGTACCTATGGAAATGCGGAAAAAAATATGCTACACATTATTTACATGTAAACGACAACTTTCACAGTGTATATATGTATGTATGTATATACTGTTGGAGTTGTCACGTGATGGAACCTTTAGTGCGAGCACATGCAATTGAGATCCAAAACTGATTATTCGTACTGTATATTACTAAGATATGAGAATGGCCCCCTAATGTTATGTAAAATGCCCGCGAGTTTGTAACACTTTTGAGGGAATAAAGATTGAACAAAAAAGAGAATGGGAACGCATACGTGGAGTGGCGGAGTGGCTGCGGTTTCCTCGGCTACTGTGCACCACCACCTTGATGATGATCCAACAGTTAATAATGTGCAGGAAAGAGGAAAGAGAGTGAGAGGCAAGACTCGCGCAGGTCGGGCACGGTCCACAGCTCGTGCTTTCCTCACGTGCTGTTGGCATTGAGTACCGGTAGTATAGTCCGGTACTATCGTAATACTACATCAAAGTTCAGAGAAAGAAAAGTTAGTGGCATCTTATACGCGGGGATGGTAGGTGGGCGCTTGGCTACGCCACATGTCCTCGACCGTCACTCTTGCGCGTGACCACCTGCATTTGCATCTAGCAGCGCAATAGTGCCAGTAGTATCACTAGTAGAAAACAGGGTTATCGTTCGGGCCTGGCCAGCCCATTAGTTCCGGTTCTTCACGAACCGTGACCCATGAAAGGTATTAGACCCGGTTCATGAGCCCAGGGGGCCGGCCGGGGCCTTGTGGGCATTGATCCCGGTTCGTCTGGACCCATTTGTCCCGGTTCTAGGCACGAACCGTGACCAATGGACTTTACTCCTGGCCCACAGTCATTGGTACCGGTTCATGCCTTGAACCGGTGTAGAAGGGGGGGCTTTAGTCCCGGTTCATGCCACGAACCGGGACAAACAATTTGCCTATATATACCCATCGCCGCGGCAGAGCACTCCATAATGCTCTGTTTTTTCAATCCGGCCAGGAGAGGGCATTTGGGTCCTCTAGTTCATCTCCTATGCACATGAGGTGTTTGATGAAATGCCCGAGACACACTAGTTAAGCTTTCTCCTCTCGAAGCTCGACCTCGGAGCTCCATTTTTCCCGAGATTTGTCTAGATTTATCGGTTCGTCACGCCCCGTCCCCGTTTTCACCGCTGTTTATCGTCCGCGTTGATCTCGTCGTCGGCACCACCGTAGTGAGCCTCTTGTTCCTATCTTCTTTCTGATACTTGTCTGATTTTCTTACTTTAGATAGATATTTGTCTGATTTTCTTACTTTTGACACACATAACGGACGTCTCAGACATAGTGTTGTGATTGTGCTACTCCTTGGACCCCGGAGCATTTGGTGGCAGACCTTGACGTCGGTCAGGGAGTTGATTCATTCCTGGCGCTAGGTTTGGGCTTGCGCTCGAGGTAGGTGTGCCATGCTCCTGGCCATGGTGGTCGTCGAGCTGCAGCTCCACCTCGTGGTTCCCGTCCACGTGCGAGCTCTGGAGGACATGAACGGGGTAGTGGTGCGAGGCCATCAAGCGGCCGGAGGCGCTAGCGGTGGTAGGCGGGGGTGAGAAGATGAGATCGATCTGCTGGCTGCTACGAGCCTGCAAGGTAATTCTGGATGTCAATCACACTGATATAGCCATATAAAAGGAGGCAATTTTGGACATCAATCAATCACCTAGATACGCTATTTTAGAATCAATCACCTAGATACGTATCACGTATGGGATCTGAATGTGGGCTTGTGGCTTCGTTGTGGGCTAGCTGCGGTATTTATGTATAAATCGTTTAATATGTTGCTAAATAATATTTATTGCCTATTATTTAATCAGATAATATGAGGGTCTATGGGTACACGGGTATGGGTTATACTAAACCATACCCGTACCCGCTATACCCAATGGGTTTTAAATTTTTGTATTTGTATACCCATGGGTATTTTTCTGACTCATACCCTTGCCCTAATAGGGTTTTTACCCACCGGGTACGTAGGTAATGGGTACCCATTGCCATCCCTATCTAGGGATATTGCTTTTTATGAAAATTTATTCCTTTTTCAAACCATATGTCGTAATATCGGTTATGTACTCTGCAAAGAAATTTTGCTAATAGGACCAGCTCTATCCTTAATCTATCTTTGATCAAGGCGGCAAAAATAATTGTGATGATCAATAGATTAACTCTCCTGCCTCACCCCTGTACACGCCGTGTATGGTGCGGAGTCATATGTCTATTTGTCTATAGCCTTGTATGAGAATTGCAGAGGCGTGTGATCACACTTCAATTAGCCTGGTGATAACCCACATTGTAGGGGATTGCAACAATCAACGGGAATTATGGAAACCCAAATTTATTGATTCAATACAAGGGGATCCAAGTAATATATATATAAGCTTTAGTAGTTGAGTTGTAAATTCAAGTACACTTGAAAACAAATACTTTCTCAAGAGAATTTATTAGTAGTAAATGTAATGGAGTGACTGTAGATTGATCACAATAAAGTAACATAAACAACAATATCCAATAGTTGTGAAGTACAAAGATCTTAACAAGAGCAATAATTATCAAATGCATAGGCATGAGGATGGATAACGTGACGTTGGATGGATGGAATCAATTTTATAACAACGGTAACATAGGGTGATAATAATCTAGCTCAAATTTATCAACTCATGTTGGCATGTACTTTGTATTTTGTTGTACATGCTTGCAATAATAACTTGCACAACATCTTTTGTCCTACCCTCCCATTTTTGTGTGATCCTAATGAAAACTAATGGTAATCAAGGTGCTACTTTTACGAAGCACCATAGAACAATATTAATGATTAATTACTACATGTAAATACCCCGATTATTGTCACTTTGATATTTGGAAGGTGATGTTTACATGAAAGAACCACTTGGGTTTGAAGATAACCATGCACCATTCCACGTGTGTAAGTTTGACAATGCCTTATATGGACTTAAGCAAGATCTTGTCTATTATTATATCTAGTGTGCTTGTGTGTGTGTGTGCACGCGAGTGTGTTGTTTAGGACCCTAGTAGGTGTTTAAGCTTGTCAAGACCTTATATGGACTTAAATAGGCTCCTAGGGGTTGGTATTATCATTTAAGCTCAAATCTTCAATATATTGGTTATATTCATTCCAAGTTTGATACTTCAGTACCCATTTATAGTAAATTTGGAGTAGTAATTTTGTGCTTATTTATGTTGATGCCATAGTTATGATCACTAGCTCATCTAATGAAGAAGCAAAAAATCTGTTAAACACATACTTTGTCGTGAAGAACTTGGGAGGCTTGGACTTCTGTGTGTGATTGAAGTTAAGAAGATTGAGGATGGTATGGTGCCATCACAAGGAAAATATGCACTAGATCTTTTGACTCCAGTTGCAATGTAGGGGCTTAAGCCTTCACCATCTTGACTCCTAAAACACTGAAAACTTGTCGGTGCGTGATGGAACCCTTGGGACAAGAACATATCATAACATGTAGGAGCATAGTTGGTGCACTTCAACACTTGAGTATCACTAGACGTGATATCCCTCTTATTGTAAGTAAGGTATGCCAATTTCTGCATTTTGCTACCACAGTTTAATGCACAGTTACAAAACATATTTTGAGGTATGCCGTGAACACTTTGAGTGTTGATTTGACATTTAAGAAGTCATCACCTACCTTGGAAAATTGCTTCTCTGATGTGGATTGAGTTGGAAGCTTGGATGATATATATGTAGAAGATCAACTGGTCGTTTACACTATTTTTTGACTAAACTTATTTTCATGGTATGCAAAGAAACACACAACAATGTCAATATCAAGTATGGAAGCATAATTTAAATCCCTTGAAAATGCCACGGCATGAATCATTTTGGTCCAGCCTTTGGTTGCCAAACTTGGAATGCCTCATGCAAAAAATCCTTGTATCAGGTGCGATAATTTAGGCGACACCCGTTTATGTGTTAACCTAGTGTTTGATACCTAGAAGAAACACATAAAAAATAGACTCGCACTTTGTGAGAGGTAGGGCACCAACTTGTTGATTTATTCATTGAAGAAATGAAGTTACACATCACTTTAGAAGCATTGTCCACGAGAAATTCGAAAGAATTAAAATGTAATCTCGACTTGACATAGTTGTGATTAGGAGAGGTTGCTAGAGTTTGAACTATTGCATCATTTTAAACATGTTGAATTAGCACGTGTGTGCGTGTCAGCTAGGATCTTGTCAGGTTGTTAGCTTTCCTTATCCTTCTTGATGTTCGAATCAAGTTTGTAACTAACACGATTTGTTTAGGTATTCAAGAGAATCCCCAACCTATTAAATCAGTTAATGCGGCCCTCGGCATAGGTTGAGATGATTTCATCAATTTACTAGGCTTCGCCTTCCACCATCAGCTAAGCACCTAAATCGTGGGACAGGACCGAATAATTCTGATAAAGAGATCTAAAATTGTACATCCCATGATTATGAGAGTTTCGATTACTAATACATTATGCCATTTTATTATAAGGATTAATATATTAATGTAAAAAAAAGCTGGTATTACCTTCGTGGATATATTTCGAGATTAAATGTTGATACTACATTATACCAAAAATATATAACTTAACTGCCTTACAAATTATAACATTGATGTTTTTTTGAATGTACACATGGGCTTTGCACCGATACAATGTCAAGAACTAGTCAAGACATTGAGAATGCACGCAACTAAATTATTAAAAGAAAAATATACTAAGGTGATTATTTATATGAATTTAGAAAGGAGAGATTCTTTACATTTTAGTTTGAGTGTGTGTGTGTGTGGGGGGGGGGGGATTCTTTTACATGGATACCAATACATGCACACACATGTACTTACACAAGGGTATGAAAGCCGGGCGCATTGCACCCTATTTTTTTACTTGCGTTGTAGTGAGTGGAGGAGATTGTTTTACACTGATACCAATACAGGCACACACACGTACCTACACCAGGGTATGGAAGTCGAGCGCATTGCACCCTGTTTTGTTACTTGAGTTGTGGAGTAATAAGGGCACCTCCAACATGAATCACTAAACGGGCATCACCAAATGTCCATGAAAATATTTAGATGTATCTGTGGACAACCGATGGTGTGGAGGACATCCAACCAGAGTCACCATATTTCTGGGTCTATCTGTTTTTCTTGTGTAGAACGAATATTGAAAATAATGAAAGTAAATATTCCATTGAAACTATAATTTGAAATAAAAAAACGACACATAAGTAACTCAAAGATATTAATATTCCATTGAAACTATAATTTGAAATAAAAAAATATTACAATCCAAACATAATTTTTTGAAATAAAACAATTCAAATTTGAATCCAATTTATTTGGACACATGTTCTAGTTGTCCTTATGGAACACCCACAAATGACCACAAATGCTCAACGAGATCATCTTGAAGTTATATATGAGCTTGCTGACGCGAATCTGTGTTGGGGAACGTAGTAATTTCAAAATTTTCCTACGCACACGCAAGATCATGGTGATGTATAGCAACGAGAGAGGAGAGTGTGTCCATGTACCCTCGTAGACCGAAAGCGGAAGCGTTAGCACAACGCGGTTGATGTAGTCGTACATCTTCACAGCCCGACCGATCAAGCACCGAAAGCACGGCACCTCCGAGTTCTTGCACATGTTCAGCTCGATGACGTTCCTCGAACTCCGTTCCAGCCGAGTGTCGAGGGAGAGTTCCGTTAGCACGATGGCGTGGTGACGATGATGATGTTCTACCAATGCAAGGCTTCGCCTAAGCACCGCTACGATATTATCGAGGAGGACTATGGTGGAGGGGGCACCGCACACGGCTAAGAGATCAATGATCAATTGTTGTGTCTATGGGGTGCCCCCCTCCCCCGTATATAAAGGAGTGGAGGAGGGGGCCGGCCAAGGGGAGGAGGCGCGCCCAAGGGGGGGAGTCCTACTCCCACCGGGAATAGGACTCCTCCCTTTCCTATTTGGAGAGGGAGAGGGAAGGTAGAGGAAGGAGGGAGGAAGGAAAGGGTGGGCCGGCCCCCCTCCCAATTTGGATTGGGCTTGGGGGGGTGCCCCCTCCCTTGCTCCTTTCCCCTCCTTTCCACTAAAGCCCATATACCTCCCGGGGGGTTCCGATAACCTCCCGGAGCTCCGGTATTGTCCCAATCTCACCCGGAACCTTTCCGGTGTCTAAATATAGTCGTCCAATATATCGATCTTCATGTCTCGACCATTTCAAGACTCCTCGTCATGTCTGTGATCACATCCGGGACTACGAACAACCTTCGGTACATCAAAACACATAAACTCATAATATAACTGTTATCTAACTTTAAGCATGCGGACCCTACGGGTTCGAGAACTATGTAGACATGACCGAGACACGTCTTCGGTCAATAACCAATAGCGGAACCTGGATGCTCATATTGGCTCCTACATATTCTACGAAGATCTTTATCGGTCAAACCGCATAACAACATACGTTGTTCCTTTTGTCATCGGTATGTTACTTGCCCGAGATTCGATCGTTGGTATCTCAATACCTACTTCAATCTCGTTACCGGCAAGTCTCTTTACTCGTTACGTAATGCATCATCCCATAACTAACTCATTAGCTACATTGCTTGCAAGGCTTATAGTGATGTGCATTACCGAGAGGGCCCAGAGATACCTCTCAGACAATCGGAGTGACAAATCCTAATCTTGAAATACGTCAACTCAACAAGTACCTTTGGAGACACCTGTAGAGCACCTTTATAATCACCTAGTTACGTTGTGATGTTTGGTAGCACACAAAGTGTTCCTCCGGTAAGTAGGAATTACATAATCTCATAGTCATAGGAACATGTATAAGTCATGAAGAAAGCAATAGCAACATACTAAACGATCAAGTGCAAAGCTAACGGAATGGGTCAAGTCAATCACATCATTCTCCTAATGATGTGATCCCGTTAATCAAATGATAACTCATGTCTATGGTTAGGAAACTTAACCATCTTTGATTCACGAGCTAGTCAAGTAGAGGCATACTAGTGACACTATGTTTGTCTATGTATTCACACATGTATTATGTTTCCGGGTAATACAATTCTAGCATGAATTATAAACATTTATCATGATATGAGGAAATAAATAATAACTTTATTATTGCTTCTAGGGCATATTTCCTTCAGTCTCCCACTTGCACTAGAGATAATAATCTAGATTACACAGTAATGATTCTTACAACGATGGAGCCTTGGTGTGGATCATGTTTTGCTTCTGGAAGAGGCTTAGTCAACGGGTCTGCAACATTCAAATCCATATGTATCTTGCAAATCTCTATGTCTCCCACCTGGACTTGGTCCCGGATGGAATTAAAGCGTCTCTTGATGTGCTTCGTTCTCTTGTGAAATCTGGATTCCTTTGCAAGGCAATTGCACCAGTATTGTCACAAAAGATTTTCATTGGACCTGATGCACTAGGTATGACACCTAGATCAGATATGAACTCCTTCATCCAGACTCCTTCATTTGCTGCTTCCGAAGCAGCTATGTACTCCGCTTCACATGCAGATCCCGCCATGACGCTTTGTTTAGAACTGCACCAACTGACAGCTCCACCGTTCAATATAAACACATATCCGGTTTACGATTTAGAATCGTTCGGATCAGTGTCAAAGCTTGCATCGACGTAACCATTTACGACTAGCTCTTTGTCACCTCCATAAACGAGAAACATATCCTTAGTCCTTTTCAGGTATTTCAGGATGTTCTTGACCGTTGTCCAGTGATCCACTCCTGGATTACTTTGGTACATCCCTGCTAAACTAATAGCAAGGCACACATCAGGTCTGGTACACAACATTGCATACATGATAGAGCCTATGGCTGAAGCATAGGGAACTTCTTTCATTTTCTCTCTATCTTCTGCAGTGGTCGGGCATTGAGTCTGACTCAATTTCACACCTTGTATTACATGCAAGAACCCTTTCTTTGCTTGATCCATTTTGAACTTTTTCAAAACTTTATCAAGGTATGTACTTTGTGAAAGTCCAATTCAGCGTCTTGATCTATCTCTATAGATCTTGATGCCCAATATGTAAGCAGCTTCACCGAGGACTTTCATAGAAAAACTTTTATTCAAGTATCCTTTTATGCTATCCAGAAATTCTATATCATTTCCAATCAATAATATGTCGTCCACATATAATATTAGAAATGCTACAGAGCTCCCATTCACTTTCTTGTAAATACAGGCTTCTCCAAAAGTTTTTATAAAACCATATGCTTTGATCACACTATCAAAGCATTTATTCCAACTCCGAGAGGCTTGCACCAGTCCATAAATGGATCGTTGGAGCTTGCACACTTTGTTAGCATCCTTTGGATCGACAAAACCTTCTGGTTGCATCATATACAACTCTTCTTCTAGAAATCAATTCAGGAATGCAGTTTTGACATCCATATGCCAAATTTCATAATCATAAAATGCGGCAATTGCTAACATGATTCACATAGACTTAAGCATCGCAACGGGTGAGAAAGTCTCATCGTAGTCAACCCCTAGAACTTGTCGAAAACCTTTCGCAACAAGTCAAGCTTTGTAGACAGTAACATTATCATCAGCGTCAGTCTTCTTCTTGAAGATCCATTTATTCTCGATGGCTTGCCGATCATCGGGCAAGTCAACCAAAGTCCACACTTTGTTCTCATACATGGATCCCATCTCAGATTTCATGGCCTCAAGCCATTTTGCGGAATCTGGGCTCATCATCGCTTCCTCATAGTTCGTAGGTTTACCATGATCAAGTAACATGACCTCCAGAATAGGATTACCGTACCACTCTGGTGCGGATCTTACTCTGGTTGACCTACGAGGTTCTGTAATAACTTGATCTGAAGTTTCATGATCAACATCCTTAGCTTCCTCACTTATTTATGTAGTCGTCACAGGAACCGGTTTCTGTGATGAACTATTTTACAATAAAGGAGCAGGTACATTTACCTCATCAAGTTCTACTTTCCTCACACTCACTTCTTTCGAGAGAAACTCCTTCTCTAGGAAGGATCCATTCTTGGCAACAAATGTCTTGACTTTGGATCTGTGATAGAAGGTGTACCCAACAGTTTCCTTTGAGTATCCTATGAAGACACATTTCTCAGATTTGGCTTCGAGCTTATCGGGTTGAAGCTTTTTCACATAAGCATCGCAACCCCAAACTTTAAGAAATGACAACTTTGGTTTCTTGCCAAACCACAGTTCATAAGGCGTCGTCTCAACGGATTTTGATGGTGCCCTATTTAACGTGAATGCGGCTGTCTCTAAATCATAACCCCAACACGATAGTGGTAAATCAGTAAGAGACATCATTGATCGCACCATATCTAGTAAAGTACGATTACGACGTTCGGACACACCATTACGCTGTGGTGTTCCGGGTGGCGTGAGTTGCGAAACTATTCCGCATTGCTTCAATTGTAAACCAAACTCGTAACTCAAATATTCTCCTCCACGATCAGATCGTAGAAACTTTATTTTCTTGTTACGATGATTTTCAACTTCACTCTTAAATTCTTTGAACTTTTCAAATGTTTTAGACTTATGTTTCATTAAGTAGATATACCCATATCTGCTCAAATCATCTGTGAAGGTGAGAAAATAACGATACCCGCCACGAGCCTCAATATTCATTGGACCACATACATCAGTATGTATGATTTCCAACAAATCAGTTGCTCGCTCCATAGTTCCGGAGAACGGCGTTTTAGTCATCTTGCCCATGAGGCATGGTTTGCAAGTACCAAGTGATTCATAATCAAGTGATTCCAAAAGTCCATCAGTATGGAGTTTCTTCATGCGCTTTATACCAATATGACCTAAACGGCAGTGCCACAAATAAGTTGCACTATCATTATCAACTTTGCATCTTTTGGCTTCAACATTATGAATATGTGTATCACTACTATAAAGATTCATCAAAAATAGACCACTCTTTAAGGGTGCATGACCATAAAAGATATATTACTCATATAAATAGAACAACCATTATTCTCAGATTTAAATGAATAACCGTCTCGCATCAAACAAGATCCAAATATAATTTTCATGCTCAACGTTGGCACCAAATAACAATTATTTAGGTCTAAAACTAATCCCGAAGGTAGATGTAGAGGTAGGGTGCCGACGGTGATCACATCGACTTTGGAACCATTTCCCACGCGCATCGTCACCTCGTCCTTAGCCAGTGTCCGCTTAATCCGTAGTCCCTGTTTCGAGTTGCAAATATTAGCAACAGAACCAGTATCAAATACCCAGGTGCTACTGCGAGCTCTGGTAAGGTACACAATAATAACATGTATATCACATATACCTTTGTTCACCTTGCCATCCTTCTTGTCCGCCAAATACTTGGGGCAGTTCCGCTTCCAGTGACCAGTCTGCTTGCAGTAGAAGCACTCAGTCTCAGGCTTAGGTCCAGACTTGGGTTTCTTCTCTTGAGCAGCAACTTGTTTGTTGTTCTTCTTGAAGTTCCCCTTCTGTTTCCCTTTGCCCTTCTTCTTGAAACTGGTGGTCTTATTGACCATCAACACTTGATGCTCCTTCTTGATTTCTTCCTCCACAGCCTTTAGCATTGCGAAGAGCTCGAGAATTTTCTTATCCATCCCTTGCATATTATAGTTCATCACGAAGCTCTTGTAGCTTGGTGGCAGTGATTGTAGAATTCTGTCAATGACACAATCATCCGGAAGATTAACTCCCAGTTTGAATCAGGTGATTGTTATACCCAGACATTCTGACTATATGCTCACTGACAGAACTATTCTCCTCCGTCTTGCAGCTGTAGAACTTATTGGAGACTTCATATCTCTCAATCCGGGCATTTGCTTGAAATATTAACTTCAACTCCTGGAACATCTCATATGCTCCATGACGTTCAAAACGTCGTTGAAGTCCCGGTTCTAAGCCATAAAGCATGGCACACTGAACTATCGAGTAGTCATCAGCTTTGCTCTGCCAGATGTTCATAACATCTGGTGTTGCTCCTGCAGCAGGTTTGGCCGGTGCTTCCAGGATGTAATTCTTCTGCGCAGCAATGAGGATAATCCTCAAGTTACGGACCCAGTCCGTGTAATTGCTACCATCATCTTTCAACTTTGCTTTCTCAAGGAACGCATTAAAATTCAACGGAACAACAACACGGGCCATCTATCTACAACAAACATAGACAAGCAAAATACTATCAGGTACTAAGTTCATGATAAATTTAAGTTCAATTAATCATATTACTGAAGAACTCCCACTTAGATAGACATCCCTCTAATCATCTAAGTGATCACGTGATCCAAATCAACTACACCATAACAGATCATCACGTGAAATGGAGTAGTTTTCAATTGTGAACATCACTATGTTGATCATATCAACTATATGATTCACACTTGACCTTTCGGTCTCGGTGTTCCGAGGCCATATCTGCATATGCTAGGCTCGTCAAGTTTAACCTGAGTATTCTGCGTGTGCAAAACTGGATTGCACCCGTTGTAGATAGATGTAGAGCTTATCACACCCGATCATCACGTGGTGTCTGGGCACGACGAACTTTGGCAACGGTGCATACTCAGGGAGAACACTTTTATCTTGAAATTTAGTGAGAGATCATCTTATAATGCTACCGTCAATCAAAGCAAGATAAGATGCATAAAAGATAAACATCACATGCAATCAACATAAGTGATATGATATGGCCATCATCATCTTGTGCTTGTGATCACTAGTAGAAAAGGGGGCAATGGTCCAGGCCGGTCCAGCCCATTAGTCCCGGTTCAATCCAGAACCGGGACCAATGGGAGCATTTGACCCGGTTCGTGAGCCCCGGGGGCCGGCCGGGCCACGTGGGCCATTGGTCCCGGTTGGTGGGGCGAACCAGGACCAATGGGCCGCACTCCTGGCCCACCACAATTGGTCCCGGTTGGTGGCATGAACCGGGACCGAAGGCAAACCTTTAGTCCCGGTTCGCGCGACTAACCGGGACCAATGGTGGTGCCTACATATACCCCCCTCGCGCAAGAGCAGAGCACACTGCTCTGTTTTTTCTGGCCGAGGAGGAGAGGGCTTGGTGGTGCTCTAGCTCACCTCCTATGCACACAAGGTGTTCGATGGAATGCCCGAGCCACACTACTTAAGGTTTCTCCTCTCCAAGCTCGACCGCCAAGCTCCATTTTCCTCCATATTTGTCTAGGTTTAGCGGTCCGTCACGCCCCATCCCCGTCTTCAACGTCGTCGATCACCCGCACCGATCTCATCGCCGGCACCACCGTGGTGAGCCTCTTGTTCTTATCTTCTTTCTGAAAGGAAAAATATTCTTATTTGTATGTTTAGATAGATATATACTTGTATAATTTTCTTACTTTTATTATTGCATCTTATATAGTGCGATGGTTTTGGTATCCGCCCCCGTCGGCCCTCGTCCTGTCTATGATTCGGATGTGGTATATATTATCTTTTCATAACTATTGGTTCATTTATTGTTTATGACAATTATGCCGACCAACGTGACATAGATTTTATTCATCTAGGAGGTCGTTGAATCGGAAATTCCAACCGACCCTATTATCGAGAGGTTAAATTTAGTTGAAGAAGAAAACAATTTGTTAAAGGAAAAAATTAGAAAAATTGAGGAGGAGAAGATGATATTGGAGTTGCATGTTGCGGATGTCGTCGATGATCACAAGATCAAGATGGATGCAATGCGCTTGAAGATTAGAAAGATTAGAAAATATGCCATTCATACCGAGGCTTGGTATCATTATGCCGTTGGATCAATTGTTACATTGGTTGCGATTATGATCGCATTTGTTTTTGCATTGAAATGTTTTACATAGTTTCAGTGTATGGTTTAATTAATTTAGATGCTCTGCAGAGCTTTATGTTGTTAGATGAGAACTATGTATGTACTTTGGTTTTAACGTGATGATGAACTTCTATTAATTCGGTCACTTAATTATCTATTCATGATGTTTTGTAATGATTTTTGACACACTTAATTATATATAATGCACACAGATGAACCGGCAATGGATGTACGGTTCAAGACACACCTCCGAGTACATTAAGGGCGTGCATAATTTTCTCGAAGTAGCTGAGGCAAACAAGCAGAATGGTTTTATGTGTTGTCCATGCCCTATATGTGGGAATACGAAGTCTTACTCTGGCCGGAAAATCCTCCACACCCACCTTCTTTACAAGGGTTTCATGCCACACTATAATGTTTGGACGAGGCACGGAGAAATAGGGGTTATGATGGAAGACGGCGAAGAAGAAGAGTACGATGACAACTATGTGCCCCCTGAATACGGTGATGCTCCAGAAGATCAAGAGGAACCAGACGATGTGCACGATGATGCTGCAACGGGCGAAGCTGCTGAAGATCAAGAGGAACCAGACGATGTGCCCGATGATGATGATCTCCGCCGGGTCATTGTCGATGCAAGGACGCAATGCGAAAGTCAAAAGGAGAAGCTGAAGTTCGATCGCATGCTAGAGGACCACAAAAAAGGGTTGTACCCCAATTGCGAAGATGGCAACACAAAGCTCGGTACCGTACTGGAATTGCTGCAGTGGAAAGCAGAGAATACTGTGCCTGACAAAGGATTTGACAAGCTACTTAAAATATTGAAGAAGAAGCTTCCAAAGGATAACGAATTGCCCGACAGTACATACACAGCAAAGAAGGTCGTATGCCCTCTAGGATTGGAGGTGCAGAAGATACATGCATGCCCTAATGACTGCATCCTCTACCGCGGTGCGTACAAGGATCTGAACGCATGCCCGGTATGCGGTGCATTACGGTATAAGATCAGACGAGATGACCCTGGTGATGTTGACGGCGAGCCCCCCAGGAAGAGGGTTCCTGCGAAGGTGATGTGGTATGCTCCTATAATACCATGGTTGAAACGTCTATTCAGAAACGGAGAGCATGCCAAGTTGATGCGATGGCACAGTGAGGACCGTAAGAAAGACGGGAAGTTGAGAGCACCCGCTGACGGGTCGCAGTGGAGAAAAATCGAGAGAAAGTACTGGGATGAGTTTGCAAGTGAGCCAAGGAACGTATGGTTTGCTTTAAGCGCTGATGGCATTAATCCTTTCGGGGAGCAGAGCAGCAATCACAGCACCTGGCCCGTGACTCTATGTATGTATAACCTTCCTCCTTGGATGTGCATGAAGCGGAAGTTCATTATGATGCCAGTTCTCATCCAAGGCCCTAAGCAACCCGGCAATGACATTGATGTGTACCTAAGGCCATTAGTTGAAGAACTTTTACAGCTGTGGAATGGAAACGGTGTACGTACGTGGGATGAGCACAAACAGGAGGAATTTAACCTAAAGGCGTTGCTGTTCGTGACCATCAACGATTGGCCCGCTCTCAGTAACCTTTCAGGACAGAATGTGTACCTGGGCCATCGTCGATTTCTTCCGACCAACCATCAATGTCGAAAGAAAGGCAAGCATTTCAAAGGCGAGGCACATCACCGGAAGAAGCCCGCCATGCATACCGGTGATGACGTACTTGCTATGGTCAATGATTTACACGTAATCTTTGGAAAGGGTCCCGGCGGACTAGCTGTTCCGAGTGACGCTGGGGCACACGCACCCATGTGGAAGAAGACATCTATATTTTGGGACCTACCGTACTGGAAAGACCTAGAGGTCCACTCTTCGATCGACGTGATGCACGTGACAAAGAACCTTTGCGTGAACCTGCTAGGCTTCTTGTGCGTGTATGGGAAGACAAAAGATACAGCTGAGGCACGGGAGGACCTGCAACGTTTGCACGAAAAAGACGGCATGCCTCCAAAGCAGTATGAAGGTCCTGCCAGCTATGCTCTTACCAAAGAAGAGAAGGAAATCTTCTTTGAATGCCTGCTTAGTATGAAGGTCCCGACTGGCTTCTCGTCGAATATAAAAGGAATAATAAATATGGCAGAGAAAAAGTTTCTGAACCTAAAGTCTCATGACTGCCACGTGATTATGACGCAACTGCTTCCGGTTGCATTGAGGGGGCTTCTACCGGAAAACGTCCGATTAGCCATTGTGAAGCTATGTGCATTCCTCAATGGAATATCTCAGAAGGTGATCGATCCAGAAATCATACCAAGGCTAAGGAGTGATGTGGTGCAATTTCTTGTCAGTTTCGAGCTGGTGTTCCCACCATCCTTCTTCAATATCATGACGCACGTCCTAGTTCATCTAGTTGACGAGATTGTCATTCTGGGCCCCGTATTTCTACACAATATGTACCCCTTTGAGAGGTTCATGGGAGTCCTAAAGAAATATGTCCGTAACCGCGCTAGGCCAGAAGGAAGCATCTCCATGGGCCATCAAACAGAGGATGTCATCGGGTTTTGTGTTGACTTCATTCCTGGCCTTAAGAAGATAGGTCTCCCTAAATCGCAGTATGATGGGAGACTGACTGGAAAAGGCACGCTTGGAAAGGACTCAATAATATGCAGGGACGGATATTCTTGGTCTCAAGCCCAATACACAGTTCTATAGAACTCTACCTTGGTGACCCCGTATGTCGATGAACACAAGAACAATCTGCGCTTCAAACACCCGGAGCAGTGCGACGACTGGATTACATGTGAACACATCAGGACTTTCAGCAGTTGGTTGGAAGCACGTATCAGAGGTGACAACACTGTTTGTGATGAGCTGTACTTGTTCTCCAGGGGACCATCTTTGACTATATTGATTTGGAAAGGATACGAGATAAATGGGAATACATTTTACACGATTGACCAAGATCAAAAGAGCACCAACCAAAACAGCGGTGTCCGCTTTGATGCAACAACCGAGAGGGGAAAGGACACATATTATGGTTACATAGTGGACATATGGGAACTTGACTACGGACATGATTTTAAGGTCCCTTTGTTTAAGTGCAAATGGGTCAATCTGTCAGGAGGCGGGGTACAGGTAGACCCACAATACGGAATGACAACAGTGGATCTGAAAAATCTTGGGTACACTGACGAACCGTTCGTCCTAGCCAATGATGTGGCACAGGTTATCTATGTGAAGGACATGTCCAGCAGACCGAGAAAGAGAAAAGATAAGGAAGCAAATACATCATACGATGAGCCAAAGCGCCACATAGTTCTTTCAGGAAAAAGGGACATCGTGAGAGTGGAGGACAAGACAGACATGTCTGAAGATTATGAAAAGTTTCATGAAATTCCTCCCTTTAAAGTCAAGGCTGACCCCAGCATCCTGATAAACGATCAAGATTATCCATGGTTACGGCGCAATAAGCAAATGACACAAGCGAAGAAAAAGTGAAGACTTTCTCCCGCAACTATTATGCTCATACCATGCCAACTTTGTAACTGACGAGTATGATACCATTGTTCGTTTTGTACATGCACATGCTATGTGTGGGTCAATTTATGATACCATGCCAACTTTCAACTTTTTCAGAGTTCATTTGAAATGCTTTAATGTCTTATGGTTCGGCCCTCGTAATAATTAAAAATAGCAACAATAAGTATTTTGTTGTAAGTAGGAACAAAATAAAATAAATAAAGTAAGAAAGAAAACAAAAAAACAAAATAGTGGAAATTTATAATTTTCCTAAAACTAAAAGCAAAAAGAATTAAAAAATAAAGCAAAAAACAAAAGAAAATAAATAATGCAAAAAACAAAACTAAAAAACAACAATAAGTATTTTGTTGTAAGTAGAAACAAAATAAAATAAATAAAGCAAGAAAGAAAACAAAAAAAAGTGTTTTCAAATTTGAAAAGTAATGGCACTAACAGAAAGTTTATAATTTTCCTAAAACTAAAAGCAAAAAGAATTAAAAAATAAAGCAAAAAACAAAAGAAAATAAATAATGCAGAAAACAAAACAAAAAAAATGGAAAAAAATAAAAATAGCAACAATAAGTAAAGAAAACTAAAAACAAAAAAAAGTGCCCCCTACTGGGCCCTCATGGCCTGAATCCCTACTTTGGGCCAGGATTCAGGACCGCAGAAGGCCCAGAAGGCCCATCGGGCAAAGCAGTAGCAAGTAGGCCCATAAGCCTGCAGTAGAGAGGAGTTCAAGAGGGGAGCGGCAGTGGGGCTTATAAACCACTGCGCTCCCCTCTCAACTAGCGAGGTGGGACTAAACTTTGGCCCCGATGCGGGCAGCACAGGGGCCTTTGGTCCCGGTTGGTGGCACCAACCAGGACTAAAGGGGGGGGGGCATTGGTCCCGGTTGGTGCCACCAACCAGGACTAAAGGCCGCAGCTTCCCGCCCTTTGGGCTGCCGAAAAAGAGGCCTTTGGTCCCGGTTGGTGGAACCAACCGGGACTAAAGGGGGCATTAGTCCCGGTTGGAGCCACCAACCGGGACCAATGCTCCTTGTATATAAGTAGCACTTCGCAGTTTTGCAGAGTTCATCGCCACCAGTTGTCCTCCGACGACGCCGAGCACATCGACGCCGCCAGGCTGCCCAGACACCGCCCGCCGTCCCCGCCGTCGCCGTCGCCGTCGCCCGCGCCCGTCGTCGTTTGCCGGCCTCCCCGAGCCCGCGCCGTCCTCCCCGAGCCCGCGCCATCCTCCCCGAGCCCGCGCCCGC
>NC_041385.1:842830466-842831166 GCF_002162155.2 Triticum dicoccoides | reverse complement strand
CGCCAGGCTGCCCCGTCGCCGTCGCCCGCCCCCGTGCGCCGCGCCCCGAGCCCCTGCCCCGTCGCCGTCACCCGCCCCCGTGCGCCGCCACCGCTGTGAGCCGCCGCGCCGCACCGGCTTTGTTTTTTTCATTTTTATTAGTTTAATTTTTTGTTCAATGTATATATATGTGTGTATGTATGTGGCTATATATATATATATATATGCGGCTCTGTTTTTTTTCATTTTTATTAGTTTAGTTTTTTTGTTCATATATATATATATATAATGTATATGTGTATGTAGATGTTCAAAAATTGTTCAGAGCATGTTTTTGTTCATATATGTATTTTTTGTTCATATGTGTATTAATGTTTTCATATATGCAAAAGATAGATTTTTATAAAAGTTAGGTTTTTTTCTGTTCATAGATTTTTTTGGTGATATTAATTATTGTAGAATATGCAAATGTTTGTATATTCATATGAACAATGCATTAGGCAAAACCTTTGTATTTTTTCGAAATTTTCTATTTGAACATTTTTTTTAAAACAAGCAATACTAAAAGAATGAGAGGAAAAAGGAAAATAAGAAGATGAAGAAAGGAGAAAAAGAGGAGAGGAAGAAGAGGAGAAATAAATAAGAAGAGGAAAAAAGAAGAAAAAGAAGAGGAGAAGAAGAAAGGAATAGAGGAGAAAGAAGAAAAAATAGAAGAAAAAAA
>NC_041385.1:842766827-842830456 GCF_002162155.2 Triticum dicoccoides | reverse complement strand
TTTAGTTTTTTTGTTCATATATATATATATATAGTTTAGTTTAGTTTTCATATCTGTATTAACTTTTCTAAAAACCTAACTTTTATTAGTTTAGTTTTGCATATATATATACAATGTATATGTGTATGTATGTGGCTATGTGTATGTAATGTTCAAAAATTGTTCAGATTATGTTTTTGTTGATATATGTATTTAGTGTTCATATCTGTATTAATGTTTTCATATATGCAAAAGATAGATTTTTAGAAAAGTTAGGTTTTTTTCTGTTCATAGATTTTTTTTGTTGATATTAATTATTGTAGAATATGCAAATGTTTGTATATTCATATGAACAATGCATTAGGCAAAACCTTTGTTTTTTTCGAAATTTTCTATTTGAACATTTTTTTAAAACAAGCAATACTAAAAGAATGAGAGAAAAAAGGAAAATAAGAAGAGGAAGAAAGGAGAAAAAGAGGAGAGGAAGAAGAGGAGAAATAAATAAGAAGAGGAAAAAAGAAGAAAGAGAAGAGGAGAAGAAGAAAGGAATAGAGGAGAAAGAAGAAATTATATTTTTTCTTCTTCTCCTCTATTCCTTTCTTCTTCTCCTCTTTTTTTTCTTCTTTTACTTCTTCTTCTTCTTCCTTCTTCCTTCTTCCTCTTTTCTTCCTTTTCCTTAATTATTTTCCTTTCTCGAGGGAGAAGAAGAAAAAGAAGAGGAGCAGAAGAAAGAAAGGAAAGGAGAAAGAAGAAAGTTCAACACGAGGGGGTGGTACCGATACCCCCTCCCCGATAACATTATTTTCCCATGTATATGTATGTCGCGTCGTTGTCGATATAACCCCCTCTAGATACAACTGCAGCACCCCCCTCGGCCCTCTCGCTCGACCAAAACTCTCGAGGACACCCAAACCCTAGAGAGAAAATGATGTTGCAGGTCTCCTACGTACCCCCTCCCGCCGCGCCCCTACCCGACAAATTAACTCTCTCGAGGCCACCCAAATTTATCAAGTTAAAAGAGCGTTATCGTCGAGGCCACCCCAAACCCTTGAAGCTTTGTGTCGAGGCGACCCCAAACCCTAGAGAAGCAGCGTCGAGGCCACTAACATGATTCCTTATTGTGATTAGCTAGCTAGTTCTACGTTTGCCACTATGTACCATGTTTGAATAATAATTGACATGTTGTCAATATTTGCAGAAACTATGGAGCACTCCTGAGACGAAGAAACAGAAGCGATGTTGGGGGAAATAATCGCAAATGGAAGTGATGATGTTGCGTCATTTCTCATCGACACCGTTGGTCAGCTGGATGAAGAAGAGGGCTATGATTATGATGGCTTCGACCCATTAATGCCGGTACAAGAGGAGGACTATGTTCATGATGGCTCCGGTGACACAATGGAGGTACAAGACGAAGGAGACCGTGCTGACTGCTCCGGTCACCGAACCGAGTCCGGCCAGGTATATATATATTAGTTAAGCCCCTGCTGACAAGTTAATTGGTGCATCCATTGTTTTGGTATATGTACACATATTAATTACTGTCGTCTTTCTTCCTTATAATTTCTAGCCCTCCGGATCGAGCACAACTTCGGTAAGGAGACGAGGCCCGAAGAAAAAGTTGAGCTCGGATGAAAAGTTTGAGATCATAGAAATCGCGCACGACGGCGAACCGATTGAACCCATCCGGACAAAGAAGGCATTTTCTGCTCAGTGCGGGGTTCTTGTTAGGGACAGGATCCCGATCAGCATCCAGCAATGGTATAAGCCTGCTAAGGATGAAGACGCTGACGTGTCTTATGTCAATGATATGCAGAAAGAAGATCTTTGGACTAAGCTGAAGGCAAATTTCACCCTACCGCCAGAGGAGGATCCAGAGAAGCCAGCTAAAGAGCAATTAATCAAGTCTTGTGCTCTTAAGAAGATGGCAGGCCTAATGAGGAGGTGGAGGAAAGAGCTGAACCAGTTTGTCAAGAAAAAAGAGACACCAGAATTCGTCGGCAAATATGAGAAGGTCAAAGATCACTGGCCCGCATTTGTGGACCACAAGACATCGGAAAAGAGTAAGAAGATGTCGGAGACAAACAAGAAAAATGATGCAAAGAAGACGCTTCACCATCCCACGGGGTCAGGTGGCTACCTCAAAGCCCGGCCTAAGTGGTCCAAGGCTGAGCATGATCTGCTTGAAAAAGGGATCGAACCAGAGACAATGCGCTGGCCAGACCGTTGCCGGACTTGGTTCATCGGGGCTGGCGGAACCTTGGACCCTGTAACAGGGCAGTGTCAGTGGACGGACGAGCAACTGCAAACACGAGTCAAGAACCTTCGACACTATATCGATGCAGCGCAGCGAGGGACGTTCCTTCCAAACAGGGAGAAGGACGAGCTCACAATGGCCCTTGGGAATCCCGAGCACCCTGGACGGACACGAGGCACGCCAGGCTCCCTTCCATGGAAGGTTGGTTTTCCGGACGCAGGGGGTTACAAAACCCAGAAGAGGAGGAAGAAACTGGAGCAGGACCAAATGCAGGCGGTGCTTGGAAGGGTAATGGGGCTAGAGGATCGAGAAGAGGAATGAGAAGCAGCAGATCGCAACAAACGACATGCCGAAGCTTCCCCCGAAGCTACCCCGCCATCTCAGCGGAGAAGCAGCGTTGCTTCCACCGAGCTGCTTCAGCCGGAGCATGTCTTGACGGCTCCTGCCAGCTATCCCGTGGATGGTATCACGGAGTCTCAAAATTGCCATATTATGGCGCGATGCATGAATTTGAAGGTCAAGGCGGCTGTTGGCCAAGTTTATCCTAGTGGACCCGGCACAACTTATCACTGCCAGCCGATTCCAGAAGGATTTGCTAAGGTGATGGTGGATGAAATAACGGAGGGATTTGAGGACCTCGCGCTTGAGCACCCTAGTGGTGAAGGGGAGACTAGGCTGGGTTCTGCTCTGAAGACTCCATGCCTATGGCGGAAGGAGCTCATCGACCTTCTGAACTGGACGCCTCCGCCTCTTCCTCCTCCTCCGGCGAGTCAGGGCACCCCGCCTCCTCCACCGCCTCCTCCTCCGGCGAGTGACGATCAGGGCACGCGTGGCGGCACTCCGCCTCCTCCACCGCCTCCTCCTCCGGCGAGTGACGATCAGGGCACGCGTGGCGGCACTCCGCCTCCTTCTCCGGCGCGTGGCGGCACTCCGCCTCCTCCTTCTCCGCCTCGCCAGCAAGGGCGGAAGAGACCCGCCGCCGCCCCGGCTGCTCCGACGCGTCGTAGTCCTTCTCCTCCGCCTCGTAAGCAAGCACGAAAGAAGACAGACGCCGCAGCCGCTCCGTCTACTCCGGCGTCTAGCAGCACAAGAAAAGGGAGGCAATACAGATACGGTCCACCTCTAAAGCCTGTAGAGAAGTTACCGTGCGAGAGGACCAAGGAGGAAAACAATACGATCGTGCAGGCCCAAGTGAAGGAGTTCTTTGAAGGGGTGAAAGCAAAGATACATCCACCTCCAGAGGAGAAGGTAGATCCGGTGAAAGCAAAGCGCACTCTCGATGCCCTGAGGAAACCACCAAAGTCTCCGCTGAGAACCAACTATGAGCGCATTACTGAACAGACATATCTCCAAGCCAAGCGGTCGGGAACTACTGTCAGTGATAAAAGGTCAAAAGAACAACGAGCAAAGGGAGAAAAAATTGCCCAGCTCGGTGAACAAGCACAGCAATCGTGCGCCCCGCTCAATGTGTCTAATCCTCCGGGGACGGTGGCCGGTTATGGCAATTTTGAAGATTACCTGCCTGACGATGTACTTCCTGATTTCATGGAGGTGGACTTATTCAGATACGAGTACGGGAAGCCTCTCGTCAAAGATGAAAAGTCTCTGACAACAATGATGCGAAGATTCGATAGTTGGTACATGAAAACCTGCAGAGAGTCTGAGGGGACGAACACTTTGTATCTGAAAATTAAAGAGGAGCATGACCTCGTTTCAAATGATGTGTTGGCTATTCCATTTGAGGAGTTCTTCGAGTTCTTCAATCAAAAGGCCCTCGATAAATTAATGGTCTTTTGCTACTGCCTGTAAGTACTATTTCTGTCATTAGTCTGTATATATAGCTTGGCTCTTTCATTGCATGTATTTATAATTAATTATCCTCAATATATTATGCAGATTGAAGATCGTCGAGTGCAAAAAAATGAAATCTATGATATTGTGTTCATTAACACAAATATCATAGATGTATTTCTGGTTAAAAAGCGCGTCGAAGAGGCCGAGGACAACTTGCTACAATCGTTGATCAAAAATCAAAACAAAGATACCATACTCTTTCCTTACAACGGCCCGTGAGTGTTACTGTCGTGTGCATATTCGGTTTTCCTTATTACTCGAGCGAGGTTAATGTAATTGATGAGTTATGCATGCGTGTGCAGGTACCACTATATTCTTCTGGAGATTAAGCTTGAGCGTGGACTAGTAACCGTCTTAGACTCCAGACGGAAAGATCCCAGCACCTATGCGGACATGACTGAAATGCTCAGCAAGTAAGTTCAATCGATCATTATTGCACCATATCGGCAACTTTTTGTTCATTTCCTGACATCTCAAGTAATAATAATTATTTTCTTTGTCTTGCAGGGTTTGGAAACAGTTCACCGCACAAGATCCGGGACTGCCGAAGGAGCTACGATATGTATACCCGAAAGTAAGTATTACTGGCGTGCATCTCCCGTTGATTCTATAGCTATACTTTCATCAATGCCATTTATATAATGCTTCGTTATCAGTTTGATTGACCTCTATTTCTCGTAAAGTGCTTGTGGCAGGAGGAAGGGAATGATTTCTGTGGATACTACGTGTGCGAGTTCATCCACAACGCGACTTTGAAAAACAAGCGGGGCTACTCTAGAAGACAATATGAAGTGCGTAAGCAATATTCACAATTTCATTTTATTACACCATCATTTATGTTGAGTTTCATTCATATATATGTATTAATTAACCCCCTTCTTCAAATTAATAAGACGTGGCAGATGCGGGATGAACTCCTAGAACCAGATCGCATGAAAGCAATTCAAGAGGAATTGGCGGGATTCTTTCTTGAACACGTCATCAGTAAAGCCGGAGAATACCATGTGGAACTTCATTTGAAATGCTAGTGGTTTGTAATTAAGAGATCTTATGCATGTATGTAGCCAGTAAAAAACTTGTTGTTCGACCAATCTCTCGGAGAAGGAGAGGTCGATTGATCTTCTCTCGGTATGCATGACGAACTTCTGTACTGAATGGTTCTCTCGATCACTTATGTATATATACTACGTAGCGTCGACCAAGCACGGACATAAGAGAGGACACTTCTCTCTATTAATTAGCTAGCTAACACAATATACGAAACACCTAAATTAAACCCCCAACCCCCCTCCTTTCAAAAAAAACCAGCCACTGGAATGCAGACACATGGATGCCTTTTGGTCCCGGTTGGAGCCACCAACCGGGAGCAAAGGCCCCCTGACTGGGCTCGGCGTACAGGGCCACGTGGAGGCTCATTGGTCCCGGTTCGTGTTTGAACCGGGACTAATGGGTGGAGGCATTAGTAACGACCCATTAGTCCCGGTTCATGAACCGGGACTAAAGGCCCTTACGAACCGGGTCTAATGGGTGGTTTTCTACTAGTGGATCTCCATCTCCGAAGCACCGTCATGATCACCATCGTCACAGGCGCGACACCTTGATCTCCATCGTAGCATCGTTGTTGTCTCGCCAACTATTGCTTCTACGACTATCGCTACCGCTTAGTGATAAAGTAAAGCAATTACAGGGCGATTGCATTGCGTACAATAAAGTGACAACCATATGGCTCCTGCCAGTTGCCAATAACTCGGTTACAAAACATGATCATCTCATACAATAAAATATAGCATCACGTCTTGACCATATCACATCACAACTTGCCCTGCAAAAACAAGTTAGACGTCCTCTACATTGTTGCAAGTTTTACGTGGCTGCGACGGGCTAAGCAAGAACCGTTCTTACCTACGCATCAAAACCACAACGATAGTTTGTCAAGTTAGTGTTGTTTTAACCTTCTCAAGGACCGGGCGTAGCCACACTCGGTTCAACTAAAGTTGGAGAAACTGACACCCGCCAGCTACCTGTGTGCAAAAGCACGTCAGTCTCGCGTAAGCGTACGCGTAATGTCGGTCTGGGCCGCTTCATCCAACAATACCGCCGAACCAAAGTATGACATGCTGGTAAGCAGTATGACTTGTATCGCCCACAACTCACTCGTGTTCTACTCATGCATATAACATCAACGCATAAAACCTAGGCTCGGATGCCACTGTTGGGGAACGTAGTAATTTCAAAATTTTCTTACGTACACGCAAGATCATGGTGATGTATAGCAACAAGAGGGGAGAGTGTGTCCACGTACCATCGTAGAACGAAAGCGGAAGTGTTAGCACAACGCGGTTGATGTAGTCGTACGTCTTCACGGCCCGACCGATCAAGCACCAAAAGCACGGCACCTCCGAGTTCTTGCACACGTTCAGCTCGGTGACGTCCCTCGAACTCCTATCCAGCCAAGTGTCGAGGGAGAGTTACGTCAGCACGACTGTGTGGTGACGATGATTATGTTCTACCGACACAGGGCTTCGCCTAAGCACTGCTACGATATTATTGTGGAGGACTATGGTGGAGGGGGGCACCGCACACGGCTAAGAGATCAATGATCAATTGTTGTGTCTATGGGGTGCCCCCCTCCCCCGTATATAAAGGAGTGGAGGAGGGGTGTCGGTGTCAAAACCGACGGATCTCGGGTAGGGGTCCCGAACTGTGCGTCTAGGCGGATGGTAACAGGAGACAAGGGACACGATGTTTTTACCCAGGTTCGGGCCCTCTCGATGGAGGTAAAACCCTACTCCTTCTTGATTGATATTGATGATATGGGTAGTACAAGAGTGGATCTACCATGAGATCAAGGAGGCTAAAACCCTAGAAGCTAGCCTATGGTATGATTGTTGTAATGGTTGTTGTAATGGTTGTTGTCCTACGGACTAAAACCCTCCGGTTTATATAGACACCGGGGAGGGCTAGGGTTACACAGAGTCGGTTACAATGGTAGGAGATCTACATATCCGTATTGCCAAGCTTGCCTTCCACGCCAAGGAAAGTCCCATCCGGACACGGGACGAAGTCTTCAATCTTGTATCTTCATAGTCTTGGAGTCCGGCTGACGATGATAGTCCGGCTATCTGGACACCCCCTAGTCCAGGACTCCCTCAGTAGCCCCTGAACCAGGCTTCAATGACGATGAGTCCGGCGCGCATAATGTTCGGCATTGCAAGGCGGGTTCCTCCTCCGAATAATTCATAGAAGATTGTGAACACCAGGATAGTGTCCGGATCTGCAAAATAATTTCCACATTTCCCCGTAGAGAGAATATTATGTACACAAGTTCAATCTGCTGACGTATCTTGTAGCATGACATCACGCCACTACTGAACCTTTACTTGAATCGTTTTTTATTATACCACCTCAGCGCGTTTAGCGAAGCGGTTTCCTTGGCACGTCTTGTCGAAGCAGAGATTGTGTTCCCCTTATTCCGGGATTCTCATCAATACGGACGTGGGTAACCCAACCACGCCATTGATGGTGGCGCTTGGGAGATAAGCGAGTTTTACTAGGCCGGTGGGGACGCATAGTTTTCGTCCGCCCATATATAAGGGGATAAGGATCCACCTTTTTATCTACGCCTTCTTCCTCCTTTGCTTATCCATCTCTGCGCACTCGAGCTCCAGCGCCCAAGTCCGCGCATCTCGTCTCGACCTTCTCCGACCATGTCTGGAGCGGGTGGCAAATGGTTGGCCTCCTTCGTTACGGAGGAGCACATCGCAAGGATGCGCAGCACCGGATACCTCTCCGGCGACATCGTGCACCGGCTGCCCGACAAGGGGCAGCTCATCCCCACCCCGAGGCCCCATGAGAGGGTCATATTCCTTTCCCACTTCCTCCGCGGAATGGGCTTCCCGTTGCATCCCTTTGTCCAGGGGCTCATGTACTATTACGGCCTGGACTTCCACGACCTGGCGCCAAACTTCATCCTCAACATCTCGGCGTTTATCGTCGTGTGCGAGGCCTTCCTCTGCATCCAGCCCCACTTCGGTTTGTGGCTCAAGACCTTCAATGTCAAGCCGAAGGTGGTGAAGGGCACTCAAGAGGAGTGCGGAGGCGCCATGTTGGGCAAGATGCCCAACGTCATCTGGCTTGAAGGGGCCTTCGTGGAGTCCGTCAAGGGGTGGCAATCAGGGTGGTTGTACATCACCGAGCCGCGCGACCCTAAATGGGCGGCAGCCCCCGAGCTCAGATCTGGTATCCCTATGCAGCTCACCTCCTGGAAAGAGAAGGGCTTGCTATGGGGTAGTTCGGAGGAGCTGACAGGACTCCAGTCCTGTCTCAAAGAAGTTCCCGGCGCCAGGCGATATCAGACTCATCGTCCGATGGCTCCGAGGTGGACTCCTCCCCCGAAGACGAGGAGGAGAAAGAGGACTCTCTCCCAGAGGAAGGAGACAGGAAGAGGAAGGCTTCCCCAACAGGGGAGGCCGAAGGGTCCAAGAGGGGAAGGACTATTCCCCCGGACAGCTCCGCCAACGCCAACGTTGGCGACGAAGAGTGGCCCTCAAGGGCCAGGCCTCCGGCAAGATCGTAAGTATCCGGATTCCTGAATGATTTATAATTTCTCTTTTGTGTCACATAGTGTCCTTCTAATGCCGCACACTGCCTGCAGTCCGGTCGATGATGATCTCCCCGCTTCATCGAGCGGGTCGTTGGCTCCGTCGGATGTAGATTCCATCCCGACTACCTCCACCCCTCGCGACGCTGAGGACGCCGAGGTGGGATCCCAGGAAGGGACCCATCAGGAGGAGGCTCCGGAGGCGCCACAAGGCAGGCTCCCGGACTTTGCGCCGGACTCCACGCCGGAACCCGCAGTGGTTCCGGAGTCCGGTAGGCGGCCCCTTCGCAAGAAGGGCAAGACCATGACTCCGGCGGCTCCGTCCAACCGGAGGCGCCGGACAACTTGTTGGAGGCGCTCAAAGGCGCTTCCATCAAGGAAGAACACCGCACTATCATGAGTGCGGTGATTCAGAAGGTTCAGCTCGCCAAGAGCGGGCTGACCGAAGCCTGCAGTAGCCTTCTAACAGGCTTTGAGGTAAGAAGTTAAAAATATGTAATGTATATACCGCATAGACAGTAGCCCCTGATGCTCGGTTCGGTGTTCGGAAAGAAAAACCGGATTGAGGATCTAAAAAAGATATACGCAGGAGTGCTAAGAATTATGTCAATATGGGTTTGCAGGTTGTGCTGCTGACCTCTTCCGCACTGACTGCGGAGGTCGGTGCTTTGAAGCAGGACCTCGAGCGGTCCGAGCAAGAGCTCGGCCTTGCCAAGAAGCAGCTCGAGGATAAAGAAGGTGCGTAACACCACTTTTTAAATATATATACCTTACAGAAAAGGATTTTGGTTGCAATAGAAATAACAAGGATAACGTGGGTACTGCAGGGGCCACGAACGAGGTGGCAACCCTGAAGGAGGCCGTGTCCGCGGCCGAACGCAATGCGGCCGCGGAACGGACGGAGCGAGAGAAGCAGGAGGCGCGGGTGGCGGAGGTGCGGCAAGAGCTCCAGGCTCTCATGGAGAAGCATGAGAGTTTGGAGCGTGACTCGAAGACTCGAGAGTCCAAGCTTGCCTCGGCTCTTGAAAGTGCCAAAGCCGCTAAGGCCGAGGCCCATAAGTCCCTCCAGGAGATTGAGGCGGTGAAGAAAATAGCGGCGGGTAAGGCATTTTTCATGCAAAGTAAGCATGTTAATGTAAACTACCTGACACTTACCCGAATTCGGAGCTCTCCAGGGGCGTTTGCAGATCTGCCTTGCAGCGTGTCCGATGCCGCCGCGTTCTACCGAGTCAAGGAGGGGAGCTCAACAGAGAAGGTCTTCTGGTCTCAGTACGCTGAGGCCGGCCATCCGGTGCCCCCTAGCGACCAGCTGAAGCGGCTGGTCGAGCTCCACAAGGTAGCCGAGCAGGCCATGAAGGGCCTCATAGTCTGGCTGTGGCCTGGAGAGGCCATGCCTGGGAGCTACTTCGGCCTCGTGCGGCGGCTGGTGGATGCGTGCCCCTGGGTGGAGGTCATCAAGCGCTCCGCCTGTATTGAAGGTGCTCGTCGGGCCCTTGCCCGCGCAAAGGTGCATTGGAGCAGGCTGGATGCGGAGAGGCTTATCACTGACGTGCCGCCAGCGGGCAAGGAGTATCGTACGCCCGAGATGTACTATACGACTGTCCTGAAGGGTGCCCGCAAGATTGCGGATGAGTGCCCCAGAGATGTAATTATTGAGTAAACTCCAATGTGTTATCCTGTGCGCTAGAAACTTTGTTCATATGCGCTAAGCAACGCTTATTGATTTAAAATATTACCTTCTGTGCGGCCGTTTATTAAATCTGAGACATGGCAAGTCGTCGGCTTCAGCCCCCATGCCACGAGTGTTGGGGTGTTCGGGATAAACTTGAGCACTCTTGTTCCCATTTTTGGGTCCATCTAGGGAGGCGCTCAACACAACGAACAAGGCAACCGGACATATAATGCTTGAACACTCTCACTTAGCCATAGAATTCTATAATTTTAAATTTCGGCGAAGCCCCTAGTATTCGGAAGACCGAGTTCGGGGCGCTATCCACGCCTTGGCCGGACATTATCCGGTTCTTCGCTCGAAGCGGCATAAGTCTTTAGGGACTCAAAAAGACCTCTCGAACAATGACCAGTCTCTCGCCTTATCATGACAGTCAGTTTTAGCTTTCTCCACTGAGGCGCTCGCCCAGCTCAACCGGGGCGCAATCGCAGTGGTTCTCCCAGTGCTACCTTAGCCGACAGAACAGAACGTAAGGTACCAAAACATGGGAGCCGAGCAAACCCAACTATTGACCCAAGACATGATTCAGAGCCGATTCATATAATGCTATAAGTTCGGGGTGCCGCACTTGTGAGGACTTATCACACCATGATGCGGGGAACATAAGCCCCTGGTGTATTCGGCCGTACCAAAATATACGGATGCGAGATGTCATTGATGAACATATATGTAAGGTAATGAAATTATAGGCAAAAAGTGTTGCATTGTTTATTCAAGAAATTCTGCTATTAGTGCAGAGCGATACAAATAGTGCGGTAAGCAAGGGATTGGACTAATTAAGCGTGTTCCCCTCCAGGGGTGGGCTGCGAACTGATGTATTTAATGAATGTAATGCTCATAATGGAGACCACCTGAGTGTTCGCCGCAACCTTTGTCCCTCCCTGGCTGTTGCATCGTGAGTTTGGCAGGTTCGCCGCCGGACAGGGCCTCTGGTGAACGGAGTCCTGTGTATAAAAAGAAGGAAAAAAGAATAAAAATGAAAAGAGCGACACACTTGGGAGCCCCTGGTGTGGTCGAGCCGTACTCTGGGCCTGTTGTGGTCGTGCCCCTCCCCCTATGCCCATGGTATCTCCAGAGCGTAATGATGTACGCGGAGAGCTGGTCTTGCAATCATGCGAGGGCTGGGGTTGGGGCCACATTGCTACGCGTGCTCGGAACATGCTAGGTGGTCTTGATTGATGTTGCTCCAGGCGCGTTTGGCCGTGTCCGGCCGTTTAACGGCCGGACTCGAAAATTGCCTTAGAAGGCTGCTCTGTACTTCTGCCGCGAGAGCCGCTGTATGTTCCTCCGTTCGGAGGGAGCGTTCCGTATTTCCGTTGACCGTGATGACTCCACGAGGGCCTGGCATCTTGAGCTTGAGGTATGCATAATGCGGCACCGCATTGAACTTTGTGAACGCGGTTCGTCCGAGCAGAGCATGATAGCCGCTGCGGAACGGGACTATGTCGAAGATTAACTCCTCGCTTCGGAAATTATCCGGGGATCCGAAGACCACTTCCAGTGTGACTGAGCCTGTACAATTGGCCTCAACACCTGGTGTGACGCCTTTGAAGGTCGTCTTTGTAGGTTTAATCCTTGAGGGGTCTATGCCCATCTTGCGCACTGTATCCTGATAAAGCAGGTTCAGGCTACTGCCGCCGTCCATCAGGACTCTCGTGAGGTGAAATCCGTCGACGATTGGGTCTAAAACCAATGCGGCGAATCCGCCATGGCGGATACTGGTCGGATGGTCTCTTCGATCGAAAGTGATCGGGCAAGAGGACCATGGATTGAACTTCGGGGCGACTGGCTCCATCGCATATACGTCCCTTAGTGCACGCTTCCGCTCCCTCTTGGGTATATGGGTTGCGTATATCATGTTTACCGTCCGCACTTGTGGGGGAAGCCCTTCTGTCCTCTACTGTTCAGCGGCCGGGTCTCTTCCTCGTCATCGCTGTGTAGCCCCTTGTCATTGTTTTCGGCAATTAACTTGCCTGCCTGCTTGAATACCCAACAATCTCTGTTGGTGTGGTTAGCTGGCTTTTCGGGGGTGCCATGTATCTGGCAAGAGTGGTCGAGTATTCGGTCCAAATTGGACGGGCCCGGAGTGGTTCTTTTGAATGGCTTCTTCCGCTGACCGGGTTTAGAGCCTCGGAATTCGGCGTTGACTGTTGTATCCTCATTGTTATCACCGTTAACGCGGCGTTTGTTTTTGTTTCGACGCGACCTGCCATTGTGGTCCTTAGTATCCGGACTGCCAGCATTTTTACTAAGGTTGTTGCTGCGAGCTAGCCAGCTATCCTCTCCCGCACAGAAGCGGGTCATGAGTGATGTGAGGGCTGCCATGGATTTCGGCTTTTCCTGTCCTAGGTGCCGGGCCAGCCACTCGTCGCGGATGTTATGTTTGATGGCTGCGAGGGCCTCTGCATCCAGACAGTCGATGATTTGATTTTTCTTTGTTAAGAACCATGTCCAGAATTGTCTGGCCGATTCGTCTGGCTGCTGGATTATGTGGCTTAGGACATCGGTGTCTGGTGGTTGCACATATGTGCCTTGGAAGTTGTCGAGGAATGCGGCTTCCAGGTCCTCCCAACACCCAATTGATTCTGCGGGCAGGCTGTTAAGCCAATGCCGAGCTGGTCCTTTAAGCTTGAGCGGGAGATATTTGATGGCATGGAGATCGTCGCCGCGGGCCATATGGATATGAAGGAGATAATCCTCGATCCAAACCGCGGGGTCTATTGTGCCATCGTTGGATTCAATGTTGACGGGTTTAAACCCTTCAGGCATTTGATGATCCATTACTTCGTCTGTGAAGCATAGTGGGTGTGCGGCGCCTCTGTATTGAGCAATGTCACGACGTAGCTCAAGAGAGCGTTGTCTGCTGTGTTCGGCCCGGCCGGAGTTGCTGTATCCGGCGCGACGGTATTCGTCGTGGGTCGTGGGGCGCCCACGTGATCCGTAGATAGATCTAGATTGTCTTGCCTTGTCCTCCAATATATCCCGCAAGTCCGGCACGTTCCCCCGTGGCTTCGTACTTTTTGAGCGGTGCCGGGGTACGGTTCTGGTGGAGGGCCTAGATGCCTCTCTGTCACGGCCACGAGGTGGTCAGTCTGCCGTATTGTGCGCTGGTGATGAAGGTTTGTATGCTTCCTCCTCTAGTCGGGGGAGCAACTTGCGTTTTGGGTAGCTTTTGGAGGGGCATTCGAGTTCATGCTCTTCGGCCGCGAGGACCTTGGTCCATCTGTCGGCCAGCAGGTCTTGATCAGTTTGAAGTTGTTGCTGCTTTTTCTTTAGGCTATTTGTTGTGGCCATTAGCCTGCGTCTGAAACGCTCTTGTTCGACGGGATCCTCAGGCACGATGAATTCGTCGTCGTCGAGGCTTGCCTCGTCTCTGGAGGGAGGTATGTAATTATCATCCTCGACCTCTTCGCCTGCCGCTCTCTCGTGAGGGCTGGCTTCTGCGTCCTCCTGCGCTGAATCTTGCTGGAGGGGGTTATCTTCGGCACTTTCTGGGGCGTTATTATCTCCTGTGCCAGAATCTCCATTCTTGCTGTGGCGGGATTTAGAGCGGCGCCGCTGACTTCGGCGCTTGGGCTGTTTCTTTGAGGAATCTGCCTCCGCTGCTTCTTCGCCGTCCCCATCTTTTGGGGTGTCCACCATGTATATGTCGTATGACGAGGTGGTCTTCCAGTGCCCTGTAGGCGCTGGTTCTTGATCGTCCCCGGCATCGTCGTCCATACCGTCGATGTCTTCGGAGTCGTAGTCTAGCATGTCGGTTAGATCGTCGACAGTGGCTACAAAGTGGGTGGTGGGTGGGTTTCGAATTTCTTCGTCGTCCGCATCCCAACCATCCTGGCCGTAGTCCGGCCAGGGCTCTCCGGATAGCGAGAGATGCTTTAGGGAATTTAGGATGTCGCCAAAGGGTGAGTGCTGAAAGATGTCCGCAGCGGTGAACTCCATGATCGGCGCCCAATCGGATTCGATTGGCAGGGGCGCGGGAGGTTCGGAGTCCGGCAGGGAGTCCGGCACCTCGGAGTCACGAGCTTTATAGGGGACGAGGTCAGTGTTCGGCTCCATCGCCGTAGAATTTGCAGCTCCCGAGGCGGTGTCCAGCCACCCGTCCTCGATCTACGCGATCGGCTCCGAACTATGGGTCGGAGCGGATTCGTGTGCGGCCTCCAAGGTACTATCCGGCGGCAGAGTTAGATCATGCCCATCGTGACAGCGCGACACGCTCGGCTGCGGCTCGGATCCATCGAAGATCAAGTCTCCGCGGATATCCGCCGTGAAGTTTAGGCTTCCAAATCTGACCTGATGGCCAGGGGCGTAGCTTTCGATCTCCTCCAGATGGCCAAGTGAATTGGCCCGCAGTGCGAAGCCGCCGAACACGAAGATCTGTCCGGGGAGAAAAGTCTCACCCAGGACTGCGTTGTTGTTGATTGAAGAAGCCATCAAGCCTATCGGTGAAGACACAGGGGAACTCTCAATGAAAGCACCAATGTCGGTGTCAAAACCGGCGGATCTCTGGTAGGGGGTCCCGAACTGTGCGTCTAGGCGGATGGTAACAGGAGACAAGGGACACGATGTTTTTACCCAGGTTCGGGCCCTCTCGATGGAGGTAAAACCCTACTCCTGCTTGATTGATATTGATGATATGGGTAGTACAAGAGTGGATCTACCACGAGATCAAGGAGGCTAAAACCCTAGAAGCTAGCCTATGGTATGATTGTTGTAATGGTTGTTGTCCTACGGACTAAAACCCTCCGATTTATATAGACACCGGGGAGGGCTAGGGTTACACAGAGTCGGTTACAATGGTAGGAGATCTACATATCTGTATTGCCAAGTTTGCCTTCCACGCCAAGGAAAGTCCCATTCGGACACGGGACGAAGTCTTCAATCTTGTATCTTCATAGTCTTGGAGTCCGGCTGACGATGATAGTCCGGCTATCCGGACACCCCCTAGTCCAGGACTCCCTTAAGGGGGCTGGCCAAGGGGAGGAGGCACGCCCAAGGGGGGAGTCCTACTCCCACTGGGAGTAGGATTCCTCCCTTCCCTATTTGGAAAGGGAGAGGGAAGGAAGAGGAAGGAGGGAGGGAGGAAAGGGGAGGCCGGGCCCCCTCCCAATTCAGATTGGGCTTGGGGGGGCGCCCCCTCCCTTGCTCCTTTCCCCTGCCTTCCACTAAAGCCCATTAAGGCCCATATACCTCCTGGGGGGTTCCTATAACCTCCCAGAGCTCCGATATTGTCCTAATCTCACCCGGAACCTTTCCGGTGTCCAAATATAGTCGTCCAATAAATTGATCTTCATGTCTCGACCATTTCGAGACTCCTCGTCATGTCCGTGATCACATCCGGGACTCCAAACAACATTCGGTACATCAAAACACATAAACTCATAATATAACTATCATCTAACTTTAAGCGTGCGGACCCTACAGGTTCGAGAACTATGTAGACATGACCGAGACACGTCTCCGGTCAATAACGAATAGCGGAACCTGGATGCTCATATTGGCTCCTACATATTCTACGAAGATCTTTAACGGTCAAACCGCATAACAACATAAGTTGTTCCTTTTGTCATCGGTATGTTACTTGCCCGAGATTCGATCGTTGGTATCTCATTACCTAGTTCAATCTCGTTACCGGCAAGTCTCTTTACTCGTTACGTAATGCATCATCCCGCAACTAACTCATTAGCTACATTGCTTGCAAGGCTTATAGTGATGTGCATTACCGAGAGGACCCAGAGATACCTCTCCGACAATCGGAGTGACAAATCCTAATCTCGAAATACGTCAACTCAACAAGTACCTTTGGAGACACCTGTAGAGCACCTTTATAATCACCCAGTTATGTTGTGACGTTTGGTAGCACACAAAGTGTTCCTCTGGTAAGTGGGAGTTACATAATCTCATAGTCATAGGAACATGTAGAAGTCATGAAGAAAGCAATAGCAACATACTAAACGATCAAGTGCTAAGCTAACGGAATGGGTCAAGTTAACCACATCATTCTCCTAATGATGTGATCCCGTTAATGAAATGACAACTCATGTCTATGGTTAGGAAACTTGACCATCTTTGATTCACGAGCTAGTCAAGTAGAGGCATACTAGTGACACTATGTTTGTCTATGTATTCACACATGTATTATGTTTCCGGGTAATACAATTCTAGCATGAATAATAAACATTTATCATGATATGAGGAAATAAATAATAACTTTATTATTGCCTCTGGGGCATATTTCCTTCAATCTGATGATGTAGTTCAAGAAATTCCTCAATTGTCATTGGGTTCTGCTCTGGAGGCTATATAGGATCGCCCATATTTTGAAATTCCAAACCAAGGAATACACCCTCACTCTCATCACCCACAATCATATTATGCATGATCACACAAGCTGTCATCACTTCTCACAAAGTATCTGGATCCCATTATTTAGCAGGTCCCCGAACAACTGCAAAACAGGCTTGAAGCACTCCAAATTTCCTCTTCACATCCTTACTAGCACCTTCTTATGTTGTAGCGAAGTGGCATTTTTTTTTACTTTATGGCCTGGAGATGGTCTTGACAAAGGTCGTTGTCGGTGTCAAAACCGGCGGATCTCGGGTAGGGGGTCCCGAACTGTGCGTCTAGGCGGATGGTAACAAGAGACAAGGGACACGATGTTTTTACCCAGGTTCGGGCCCTCTCGATGGAGGTAAAACCCTACTCCTGCTTGATTGATATTGATGATATGGGTAGTACAAGAGTTGATCTACCACGAGATCAAGGAGGCTAAACCCTAGAAGCTAGCCTATGGTATGATTGTTGTTCGTCCTATGGACTAAAACCCTCCAGTTTATATAGACACCGGAGAGGGTTAGGGTTACACAGAGTCGGTTACAATGGTAGGAGATCTACATATCCATATTGCCAAGCTTTTCTTCCATGCCAAGGAAAGTCCCATTCGGACATGGGACGAAGTCTTCAATCTTGTATCTTCATAGTCTTGGAGTCCGGCCAATGATGATAGTTCGGCTATCCGGACACCCCCTAGTCCAGGACTCCCTCAGTAGACCCTGAACTAGGCTTCAATGACGACGAGTCCGGCGCGCATATTGTCTTCGGCATTGCAACGCGGGTTCTTCCTCCGAATAATTCATAGAAGATTGTGAACACCAGGATAGTGTCCGGCTCTGTAAAATAAATTCCACATACCACCATAGAGAGAATAATATTCACACAAGTTCAATCTGCTAACGTATTTTGTGGCGTGACGTCACACCACAACCAAGCCTTTACTCGAATCGTTTTTATCATACCACCTCAGCGCGTTTAGCGAAGCGGTTTCCTTGGCACGTTTTGTCGAAGCAGAGATCGTGTTCCCCTTATTCCGGGATTCCCATCAATACGGACGTGGGTAACCCAACCGCGCCCATTGCCCCGCCCCCTCCATCGAAGGCGAGTTTCAAACGGTCACGGGGACGACTCTTGGTATTCTCCCCCTTTATAATGAGACCAAGGCCTGTCCCTCTTCTTTGATCCTCGATCGAATCCGCCCCTCGCCCCGAGTTCCAACACCCAAGGCTCTAGATTCGGGCGCTTCGGACCTCCGAATATGTCCGGCTCCGACCTACAGGGCCGGTGGATGCCCTCCTCCGTCACGGAAGAAGACGTGCTAAAGCTGAGAGACGCCAGGTACCTAACCTACGAGATTTCGCATAGGTTGCCTGCCCAAGGGCAAGTCATTCCCACTCCCGAGCCTGGTGAGAGCGTCGTGTTCGTGTCTCACTTCCGTCGGGGTTTAGGCTTCCCGATGGACCCCTTCGTGAGGGGGCTCATGTTTTATTACGGGCTGGAATTCCATGACTTGGCTCCGGAGTCCATCCTCCACATCTCATCGTTCATTGTTGTCTGCGAAGCCTTCCTCCGCACTACCCCTCACTTCGGTTTGTGGCTCAAGACCTTCAACGTGGAGCCGAAGATGATCGAGGGGCGACAGGTAGAGTGCGGAGGGGGGGTTATAAGTAAGAGGGCCGGTGCTCCCTGGCCCGAGGGCTCTTTTCAAGAGGAGCTCGGCTTGTGGCAACAGGAGTGGTTCTATATCACCGCTCCCAGGGGCAACAGGCAGGTGCCGTCGCCCGCCTTTCGCTCAGGCCCTCCACAACGGCTGGCATCATAGGTCAACAAAGGGTTTGACTGGGGGCCTTCCAAGGACGTACCAATATTGCAGAGCCGGATTCGAGACCTCCAAGAGAGGGAGATCAATCTGGTTGTAGTGACGCAGGTTATGCTGATTCAGCGTCTTCTGCCCTGCAAACGTCTCCCCCTCCGCCTATGGGAATTCAATCCGGAGGGACCGCGAGCTCTTCAACACTTCATGGGTACGACACCCGTGGAGATGTATAAACTGTTCTTCGGATCACAAGAGATGTGTCCGGACTTGACCGAGGAGGCCGGCCTAAGCTGCAATCGTCCAGATACTCAAGTAAGTAGTCCTGTATCTGGACATACCGTCCATTTATTTACCATGGATTTGCCTTTTAACCAGCTATCCCTTGAACAGGAGTGGATAGCGCAAGCAAAACTGATACAGTGTCCGCCCCCCCTCTCGTAGACCACGCCGGATCCCGTGTTAGTCAAGATGCTGGAGGTTGCGCCTTCAGAAGAGGGCGAAGGGGAAAACAGGAAAACTACCGCATCTGCTAAGGAGGCTCTCAAGAAAGGGGGCATCGAGAATCCCTCCCTTCAGGAGGAGAAGAGGACCGCTTCCGAAGATCCGGAGGCCAAGGCCTCAAAGCGGGGGAAGAAATCTTCACCGGAGGGTCCTGCGCCAGGAGAAACCCCGGCCGCACTATTTCCCCAAGGGAATCAGCCCTCCAGCGAGCCGTAAGTAGAAAAAGGGTGACTTTTGTAATAAGGGACATCCCTGTTTTTATTTCTGAGGATAACCGAAGTTTTTACCTTGTAGTTCGGATCTCAGCCCTTCTCAGCAGAGCTCATCTTCGGGGGACCTTCGTCCAGAAATGATGGAGAGCGAAACGCCTCCATCTGCCGCACCGTCAGGCGGGGCGGACGACCCTGAGGTGTCGTCACGGAGGGTCTCCCCGAGTCTGGCGGGGCCGGAGCGTTCGGCACCAACTGGTGCACGGCCGGTGGAGCTGAAGGACTTGCTCGAGAGGGCGTCTATCTCAGAAGATCACCGTACATGAATGAGTACGGTGATTGAAAGGATTTCATCCGCTGAGAGCGGGTTGCATGAGGCCGTCAGAAGTTTACTAACGGGGTTTGAGGTACGTAAAAATGACATACATTTTGACAGTTTTGCACATAGAGTGCGCCCTGTATAGATAGTAGCCCCTGAGACTCGGTATGTTGTCGAAAGCGACAGCGCGCCGGGGATCATAATCTCAGTTGTAAGATGTCGCCCTTCCTATTCAGGTGGTGGAACGTTCGGTGGCCAGCCGGACTGATAGAGTTGCCGAACTGAAGTGGCAACTCGACGTTGCGGATGCGGACATCGCGCTGGTCAATAAATGACTTGACGAGCCACAAGGTAGGTGGTTTATCCGCGGTCACCCGGTAAGGGAGCTAATGCCCACGCCTTACCACATGTATGCTTTGATGCAGATGGCGCTGCTGCTATGGAGGACCTTCGGGCAGAGCTTGCTCGAGCCAAGGAGCAAGCCAGGAAGAGTGATGCGGCTGCCTCGAAGGCAGCCGAAGAGCTAAAAGCCAAAAAGGCGGCCCACTGCCGAAGCAGGAAGGAGATGGCCGGAATGGCCGTGAAGCTGAAGGATGCTACCGACCGTTGTGAGGTTCTCGAAAGAGAACGCCGAGTGGGGCAAGAGGACCAGAAGAAGGCCACCGCCGAAGCCAAGGATGCCCGCTTTGCGATGAGGGCTATAAAGAAGGAGTTGCGTCAGGCCGGAGACATTGCGGCTGAAAAGCCCTTTCTGCTGCATAGGAAGTTCATGGATCCGAAGTATGCTCAGTTGGGCCAGTTGTGGGGTGCGAAGGATGCTTATTTGAATTTGGCGGCGAGTGCGGCACACGCAGTCGTGCACTTCCGAAGCCAAAAGGATCACGACATGGAAGTGTTTTTTGGTCTCAATTCCATAGTCCGGAGCGTCCCCTTCCGTTAATCGATCGGTTGGCTGAGTGGGCTGAGCTGAATAGGCTATCTGGACTTGCCATGAAGGATGTCGTGGCTCATCTGTGGCCGGAAAGGCGCAAGCCGAAGAGTTATTTTGGCTTAGTGCAGCAATTCCTTGATGCGGTGCCGCATATCAAGGCGATGAAGCGGTCGACATGCATAGAGGGTGCACGGATGGCTCTCGCCCGTGTCAAAACATACTGGGCAGAGATCGATGCCACCGATGTTGCGTCCCGGGATTCGGATAGAAGTCGATTACCGGCTGAGCACTATTTTGAGGAAGTCCCGCGGGGCGCTCGTTTAGTAGAGTCGCAGTGCTCGAAAAATGTTATGTTCAAATGACATGTATGATTTGTAAAACCATATTTATGATTTAAGGGCTTTTTATACTTGTGCGTTCAAGTATTGAAATATCTCCTGTGCGGCCGTTAATGTATATGTATATATAACCTGAAAGATGGCAGTCTTCGGCTTCAGCCCCCACGCACATGGTGCGGGGGTGTTTGCAAAAAAGCGCATTTTCACACTTAATCCAACGTTTTGGTCCTGTGAAGGAGATGGTAGCGTAGCAAACTAGGCAACCGGACTATAGTGCTTTATCACTTTCACTTAGCCATAGGAGTTCGAAGGTGGGGCTACGATATAGCCCCTAGGGGCACCGCGCTCTCCGAATTCGGGGCGCGTGTGTGCTGACCGGGAAACGGTCCTTCGTCAAAGCGGAGGAATTCTAGACATTCCGGTAGTCGATCGAGTGGTTGACCAGTCTCTCGCTATATCATGACAGTTAGTTTTCGGCTTTCTCTAATGAGGTGCTCGCCCGGCCGAACCGGGGCACCAATCGCAGTAGTTCTCCTAGTGCCGTGTTAGCCGATAGAGCGGAACGTAAGGCAGCAAAACACAGGAGCCGGGCAAACCCAACATTTGACCAAAGACATGATTCGGAGCTGATGCATATAAGGCCTAACTCGAGACGCCGAACACTCCCTGAGGTATTCGGTCTTTATGATAATGGGCAGAATAATGCCCTATGCCCCTAGTGTCCAGGTACGCGCGAAAACTTCTGATGCGGCCGATGCCAAAACGCCAGCCTCCTCCTCGGTTATGGTAAGAAACCGGGGGATGTGTGTCAACAAGAGACAGTAAAAAAGGTTTACGCAGGTTCTTAATCGAAAAAGAATCCTTGTAACGAGTCCCTGCTGCACGTCTGCGCCTGTGTCTCCGTTGTGCTGTATCCTGGACGGGTGTAGCACGTTGTTCATCTGTAACAAAAGAGAGGAACTTAGTTTGGAAAAATATCGTGCGAAAAATGTATTTAAGACAGAGTATGGTTTAAAAGATGAATGAAATTGAGCTTTATTGGCTCTCATTGTTCATGCGTGCAGCCCCTTGTAAAGGGGTATGCGGCTAATAAGCCCCTTGTTTATTTATACCGGACTCGCTTAACCGTGTCCGGGGTCTGAATGACCTGTTTTAGGAGCTTTGATCAGCAAAGCCGTATTAGTGTGCGCCTGTCAAGGCAATCTCACGTTCTTCCACGGTCGAGGGACACTCGAAGTTTCCCTTCAATGAGAGATACCGCGTGGACCGGGCATTTTAAGTGTAAGAGACGCGTAATGCGGTATCGCGTTAAAGCGGGCGAAAGCTTCGCGTCCCAATAGTGCTTGATGGCTACTTTTGAATGGGGCAATATGGAAGATTAGCTTTTCGCGATGGAAGTTGTCGGATGATCCGAACACAACCTCTAATAGTAAAGAGCCCGTACAATTGGCATAAGGGCCTGGCGTTACTCCTTTAAAGGAAGTGTTGCTATGGCGAATTTTGGTAGGGTCTATCCCCATTCTGCGGATGGTGTCCTGATATAGCAGGTTTATATCACTGCCGCCATCCATTAGGACTTGTGTAAATTGCAGTCCGTCGATTATAGGATCCAATATCAAAGCAGTCCCTCCTGCGTTTCGAATACTTCTGGAGTAATCCTGATGGTCGAAAGTAATTGGTTTTGACATCCAATTTTGGGACTCCGCTGGGGTGGACCGTGCGGCGCGTACTTTAGTAGGTGCCGCACTATTTTTCCGTGTTATCACATGAAGTGAGTTCACTGTTTTGACTTCTTGTGGGAAAGTCTTCTGTTTTCCGGCGCTCTGCTTGTGGGGTTCATCATCGTCTTCGCTTGGTGTGTCGAGCCCCTTGTGTTCGGCGTTAAGTCGGCCGGACTGCTTGAAGACCCAACAATCTCTGTGGCTATGGTTTGTAGGCTTCCTGGGGGTACTGTGGATTTGACATATCCTGTCCATGATTTTGTTTAGGTTGGATAGCTCGTCACTGTTGTCCTTAAGAGGCAGTGTTTTGTTGTTCGACCGAGAGTTTTTGAACCCGGCATTGACCGCCATGCTCTTTGGGCCATTTTCCTTAGTCCGGCGCTGGTCTTTTCTGCCTCGTGGCTTCCCATTTCCATCCCTGACCTCGGATGTACTCGGGTTGCTGGTGCTGCATCTTGCCAACCAGCTATCTTCCCCCGCGCAGAAGCGGGTCATGAGGCTCGTTAGTGCGGCCATTGTCCTTGACTTTTCCTGGCCGAGGTGTCTGGCGAGCCATTCGTCTCGGACGTTATGTTTGAAGGCTGCTAAGGCTACGGCGTCCGGACAGTCGACTATTTGGTTCTTTTTGGTGAGGAACCTGTACTAGAATTTTCGAGCTGACTCTCCGGGCTGTTGAGTTATGTGACTTAAATCGTCTGCATCCGGAGGGCGAACATAAGTCCCCTGAAAATTTGCTTGAAACACATCCTCGAGCTCTTCCCAACTTCCAATAGTAATTTCTAGGAGGCTTTTGAGCCAATGCCGAGCTGGCTCTTTGAGCTTGAGGGGTAGGTATTTTATGGCATGGAGATCGTCTCCTCTAGCCATATGTATGTGTAGGATATAATCCTCAATCCAGACTTCGGGGTCTGTTGTTCCGTCGTATGCTTCTATGTTTACGGGCTTGAATCCCGCTGGAAATTCATGATCCAGTACCTCATCGGTGAAACATAGGGGGTGTGCGGCGCCCCTGTATTTAGGTGTGCCATTATTTTTGAACACTCCACGTGTTGTGTTGCTTCCTGGAGCCTTCTTTCTTGACCCATAGATGGACCTGACCGGGCCATCCTTTTTACGAGGATCCTTATGTGGATCGTGTGCCGGCTTGTGTGCGGCGCCGCTTGCCACTCTTGGCTTGTCATCTGGTCGTCTATCCGACCAGTCGGCCTCTTTATTTTTTGACTGTGGGGGCTCTACGGCCTTCTCGTCAAATTCGGGCAACAGCTTGCGCTTCGGGTAGCTCTTTGCTTGGTGTCTATCGCCGTATTTGTCTGCGGTCTTGAGTACTTTGCTCCATCTCATTCTGAGTACATCTTCCGCTGTTTTGAGCTTCCGCTTCTGCTTCTTCAAATTTCTTGCAGTCGCGATGAGCTTTTTGTGGAGTTTCATATGCTCCGGTGATGTGTCCGGCGTGAGATCATCTGGACTGTCGTTTTTGCCGGGGATGGGTTGCTCGTCCAATTCATCCTGTTCGGACGGTTGCTTGGTGGCATATTCCTCGTCCACTGGTTCGCCCTGCTCTACGGCTGGGTCTGTGTGGGTGCTGTTGTTATCGAGGCGGGACTTCGGGCGGCGCTTGCGTCGCCGTTTTGGCTGTTTTTTGGGGGAATTATCCTTTGCTGCGTCCCGTTGTTCCTCGTTATCGCTTCCTTTTGGTGTATCCACCAAGTATACATCGTGAGTTGAGGTGGTTTTCCAGTGCCCTGTGGGCGCTGGTTCTTGGTCGTCTCCGGCATCATCGTCCATACCCTCGATGTCTTCGGAGTCGAAGTCTAGCATGTCGGTTAGGTCGTCGACAGTGGCTACAAAGTGGGTGGTGGGTGGGCTTTGAATTTCTTCGTCGTCCGCATCCCAACCGTCCTGACCGTAGTCCGGCCAGGGCTCTCCTGATAACGAGATATACTTTACCGAATTCAGGATGTCGCTAAAAGGCGAGTGCTGAAAGATGTCCGCAGCGGTGTACTCCATGATCGGCGCCCAATCGGATTCGATTGGCAGGGGCGCGGGAGGTTCAGAGTCCGGTGAGGAATCCGGCACCTCGGAGTCACGATCTTCACAAGGGAAAGGGTCAGTATTCGGCTCCATCGCGGTAGAGGTAGCAACCCCCGAGGCGGTGTCTAGCCACCCATCCTCGATCGGCGCAGTCGGCTCCGAATTAAGGGTCGGAGCGAACTCATGTGTGGCCTCCAGGGCACTGTCCGGCAACAGAGCTAAATCATGCCCAACGTGACAGTGCGGCGCGCTCGGCTGTGGCTCGAATCCCGCGAAGATCAAGTCTCTGCGGATGTCAGCCGTATAGTTCAAACTTCCAAATCTGACCTGATGGCCAGGGGCATAGCTTTCGATCTGCTCCAGATGGCCAAGCGAATTGGCCCGCAGTGCAAAGCCGCCGAATACAAAGATCTGTCCGGGGAGAAAAGTCTCACCCTGGACCGCGTCGTTGTTGATGATCGAAGGAGCCATCGGGCCTATATGCGACGACACAGAGGAACTCTCAATGAAAGCACCAATGTCGGTGTCAAAACCGGCGGATCTCGGGTAGGGGGTCCCGAACTATGCGTCTAGGCGGATGGTAACAGGAGACAAGGGACACGATGTTTTTACCCAGGTTCGGGCCCTCTCGATGGAGGTAAAACCCTACTCCTGCTTGATTGATATTGATGATATGGATAGTACAAGAGTGGATGTACCACGAGATCAAAGAGCTAAACCCTAGAAGCTAGCCTGTGGTATGATTGTTGTTCGTCCTATGGACTAAAACCCTCCGGTTTATATAGACATCGGAGAGGGCTAGGGTTACACAGAGTCGGTTACAATGGTAGGAGATCTACATATCCGTATTGCCAAGCTTGCCTTCCACGCCAAGGAAAGTCCCATCCGGACACGGGACGAAGTCTTCAATCTTGTATCTTCATAGTCTTGGAGTCCGGCCAATGATGATAGTTCGGCTATCCGGACACCCCCTAGTCCAGGACTCCCTCAGTCGCCAACGAGGGATAGAAGTACCCCACATTGTACTCATGTCCATTGATGATATAGTTGCACGTAGGAACTTTGCCCGCACACAACCTTGCAAACAATTAAAACTGTTGCAAACATGTTCATGTCATTATGTGACTTTGATATGTCAAAGCAAGAGTGTCAAATCCAGAGGATTTTTGATGCAACTGCTTCAAGCATAATGTTGGGCTTTTTATGATGGCCCTAGTATTGTCTTTCTTGAGCATATGAGCAGTTCTTCCATTTCCAGTTCATTCAATCTAGAGATCCGACATATAAGCAAATTCTCTTGATTCTCCAACTGCCATGAGTATTGCTTTGTCTTCATCATTTGGTTCTCACACCTACTCTGATCCAAATACGTTGACCATTAATGTAGCAAATCTGACCATGGCCTCCAATCATGTGCTCTCATACATCATGATGTACTCGTCCCACAAATCCGCGGTTTGCCATATGCAAGCATCCTCATGGCAGTCGTGCACTTCTGTATACCTGAGAACTCAATGAGGCCAATGTCATCTTTCTTCAGCTTGAAGTAATCATCATAGCCGTGACACTTGTGTAGAGGCGCATGAACAATGGTTGCTGCATTTGGAATCAATGTGGAAAATATTTTTTTGAATGCCACATCGAGGCGAAGTAGTCCTCGTAGACATATGCCCTTGCGCCCTGTTCTGATTCAGCACTTGATGTCCCCTTGTTGAACCCTTGAACTGAAAAACATGTTCGCTATGGTATTTCAAGAATAAATGTCATCATCGCTATTTCATCCTCATCTTTGTCATCGTCCGATAAACACGAATCTATTAACTAGGCGTAGTAGTACTCATTTTGAATCCATCGTGTTTGTTTCAAAGTGAACAACGAGTACATCAAAATATTGCACTATGGCCTTTAACTGAACAATTGTCGGGTGCGGTGTGCACCAGGACGGTGTCTACAGGGGCGGAGGGTACCTGTGTGGCGACTGGATCCAGGGGGTACGTTGTTGGTGTCCGGCAAGGCATGGGCGGCAACCGCAGGGCTCCAATAGGGCTCCGGTAAAGGCATGGGTGGCGTCCAGGGGGCTACAGCGGCGGTCGTCGGGAGCGTGCTATAGAGAGCGAAGGAGGAGGGCAGTACTATGGAAATATGCGGGCTCCAGATGGGGTTGTGGAAGAGGGCTTGGACGGTGTTCGGGGGGGTACAACGGCATCTCTGGGACCAGGAGACAGATAATGAAGGAGAAGGTTATTATTGTGAAAATATGCGGGCTCCGGGTGGGATTTTTGGATAGTCTGAAGTGTCGAAGTATGAGGTGAAGGATGTCTGGGGTCCTTATAACTGCGCTCAATCTGGAGCCAGGCCGCAGGATTTCCGATTTCCATATCAGTCCGGATCAATTTGATGATCCACATTGGATGGCTAAGGCCAACTCCAATGCATGATCCCATTTGGTTCACGCACGTCCTTTCGGGTCTAAACTAACAAAAAATGATGGCCCAACGTATCGAGCCATTCTAATTTTTTATTCGTTTCTTATTCGTTCGGACTCATTTTTGTCCCGAATTTGCTTGCGTTTTACATTCGTAGCGGACACAAACCGGATGTTTTCTGTGTCCTTCGCGTCCGCAGCATCCGAGCACGGACCCATCCGGCATTGATACAAGGGGGACCAACCCCACACATCTCACCTTCACTCTCTCCTCCCAAGATCCGATGGGCGCAACGACTCCAACGGCGGCGTGCCAACATGCGGCAAGGTGGGGCAACGCAAGGTTGGGCGGCGGCGCGAGCGCTCGAGGCCACTCTGTCGTGCAGCTCCACGGAATTCCTGGTGCGTAGTTTCGCGACCACTCCGGCGTGCAGCTCCGATGTAACTCGGGCAACTCCAGCGGACACCTCAACCCACCGCTGGCACCACCTCAACTCGCCGCCTCACGCCTTTTTGACGAGATGCTTCCGGGCCTCGTCTCGGGCGAGGACTACTGCCTGGAAGATTTGGGCAAGCAGTGGCTGCCGGTAGGATTTCCCGCGTACCAAATCACCACCAAGAGCAGCAGCAATAGAGGGAGGGGGGCAGCTGATGCGCCTGTGCTGCGACGGGCCACACCCGACCACAACAGCGCGCTCTCCCTCGCGCTCAACGGGCAATTCTCGTGTTTTGACCCCTTTGACAAAGTTTAGCCGGATTTGACCCTCATCCAAAAGTTTTTCGAAAACTGACTCTTTTCCTACCGCCGTAGTCCTTGGCGGTAGGGTTACATAACCTACCGTAAAGATTAATAGCGGTAGGACTTAACTGCGCCGCTACATCCGTTTGATATTAAAAAAAACTACCGCCATAGAGTTTGGCGGCAGGTTCTTAGCCATGCTCTGCCCTGCAGCAGTCGGTCAGACATATATTGCACTGCGGCAGCCATGTGTTCGTCAGCTAAAGTAAAAGCTAGCCATGCATGTGTGGCCTAGGGAAGCACAAGAGTGCAAGCTAGGCCATGCATGTGTAGCCATACGTGTGTGGCCTAGGAAGCAGTAGATAGGCTGGGGTAAGTGGGACAAGACGTGAAGTATAGCCATGCATGCATGCGTCGTGCATGCAAGGTACGGCTAGAGTTAATTATCTCACTCCCAGGCATGCAGGAATAGCCATGCATGCATGTGTAGCCGGTCTCCAAGAGCCTACCGTCAAGGATTACTGCGGTAGGGTTACACAGTCTACCGCCGAAGACTCTGACGATAGGGTATTTTCGATGTTGAATAGATGAAATGGCACAGTTAAGTCCTATCGCCATTAACCGTGACGGTAGGTAGGTTGTGTAACCTTACCGTCAAGGACTATGGCGGTAGGGAAAAGGGTCAGATCCCGAAATATTTTTTAATAAGGGTCAGATCCGACTAAACTTTGTTAAAAGGGTCAAAACACGAAAATTGTCCCGCTCAACAACAACGACATCAGGTCCGCCACGTCGGAGAGCATGCTCGTCATTGACGCTGGCGTCGGCCCTGCCTTCCAGGTGTTCGACGAATGACATGAATGGACAATATTCGCGTCCGTTCGGGTCGCCGGACGGTCGGCCTGGTCCGGACATTTGCAATCGTTTTGTCCCTAAACAAAGCACGCACTCGAATCCTGGTGCTGGCATCCCGTATCCATCCATCCATCCATCCATCCGCTCTCTCCCGCTCTAACCGATTCATTGCGCTACTACTAATGATTAGGAACCAAACACTATACGGATCGATATCTCCATCACCAATTAGGCACCCCTCCTCTTTCAACAAAAGCCATGGCCAGCGAGGCGGGGAAGGCTCCGGCGAGCCCCGGCCGGCGCGTGCTCATGTTCCCGCTGCCGTTCCAGGGCCACCTGAACCCGATGCTACAGCTGGCGGACGTGCTGCACGCCCGGGGCCTCCGCGTCACCCTCTTCCGCGCCGCCTTCAACGCGCCGGAACCCGTGGCAGGGTACCGCTTCGTGCCCGTCGGGGCCGGCGTGCCGGCCGCCGACCTCGTGCCCACGGGCAGCGACGCTGACTTCGTCGGGGCGCTGCTGCGCTTCAACGAGCGCCTGCAAGGAGCTTTCCACGACAGCCTCCGCGAGGTGCTGGAGGAGGAGGAGGGAGCGCGGCCGGCGTGCCTGGTGCTGGACTCCAACCTCCGAGGCATGCAGGTGGTCGCCGACCGGCTCGGCGTGCCGACGCTGGTGCTTCGCACGGGTGGCGCGGCCTGCCTCGCGGCCTACATGGCCTTCCCGGCGCTCTGCGACAAGGGCCTCCTCCCGCTACAAGGTACTACCACCACACCTACCTAACAACACAAACAGTTCAGATCACTTTCTGCATCGGGACAGTTGACATGCAAGTAGTACTGCAACTTTTTCTTAGCCGATGCAAGTAAAACTTTAGCCTTTAATTAGGGGTACTGTTAATTAGTAAAACTTTAGCCTTTAATTAGGGGTACTGTTATGAGATCGCGTTTTGGCTGTTGGATCCTCGAACCTGAATCCAGGAGCAGGCTGCGGGGACGCCGAATCTTCATCGAATCGTACCGAATCGGACCTCGTTCCCAAATCCGATTCCGGGTCGATGAATCGAGATCGAGGGACGACCTACCGCTCCCCGTTTCCGGCTACTATGAGTCTCACACGTTTAATTTACCTTTTTTCCCGTTGAGAATGCCTACTTCAATTGGACTTTTAATACAGAAAAAGTAGAAAATTCAGAAAACTATAAATTTTGTATATAGACACCATATAAAACCTTAATACGAAATACTTTTGTCTAATATATTAAGTAAACATAATACACCCATCTATATCTATGCAGTAATATGGAAAATAAGCTATGCTTTCACTGAGTGAGATAAAATGTTTAGCAATTTAGATGAGTATGCAATAGCAAACATTGCATTAGACGGAGAGGTGACATAGCAATTTAGAGGCATCATTGAGATGCATGACATTGTAAGCGATGCTACAAGTACAACGTAGTTATCTAGATGCATGGCATTTTTTTCCTAGTTTACTACATTCCTTTATGTGTTTTACAAATGTTGAGTCATCAAGTAATTTCCTTTTACATATGATGTGCCCGAAATTTCCTACGACGCCTTTGGATGTGTTTTGAATAGTCACAACATTTTTGGTGGACATTTTTATGGCGCTGGATGAAAAAAAATCATTTAATATATGGAGCATTGTTTTTAACTATTGACATATTTTCTAACTTAAGGTGAACACATCATTTTCAAAACCGCCAAGCATTTTCATGTTACCGTTGAAAAGTTTTTCTTGAACAAGCGCACATTTTTTAAGGCATGTTTATAATTTTATTGACATTGTTGAACATTTTTCTTGAACTAGTATTACATTTCCTGATGTGAGATGATGCTAATCATTGGAATTTTTTCTTCAACCAGAGGCCCATTTTCGAAAACCAGCTGAACGCTTTTGTTGCGACCTTGATTTTTTTAAAGAAATGATGCGACATTTGTCAAAAGAAAATGTTCCTTTGCACGTAACAATTTTTTAATCACCTATCAGAACAATCTGCACTAATGCTTTGTTTGTGTTTTCCCCGAATTTCTTAGTGCACTAATATAATTTAGGTTTTTATGGAATCCAGAAATTAAGATACAACTCTAGAGCAGAGTAGCTACCTTTTTTTAGCAAACTGCAGACTGGCTACCTAGTTCAGCTCACATGGATGTAAAGCGTTAGAGATGCTGCATAGAAACATATCGTGAGCCGGCCCAAGTGAGCAACGCTATCGGGTATTGAATTCATGCTCCAGCCAACTCATCTAAAAGTCTGAACTGATGGAGGGAGGCGGGCAATATATTTCAACACTCCCCCTCACGTTTAAGCTATTTTAGTCCTTAGACGTGGGATCGGTGTAGGCCGCAGGATCTTTTTATTTTAATACTGCGTTGGCAGGGTCTTGAACTCAAGACCTCTTGGCTCGGATACCATATTGAATTCATGCTCCAGCCAACTCATCCAAAAGTCCGAACTGATGGAGGGAGACGGGCAATATATTTCAACATCGGGGTCCCTCAGCTACGTCTCTCCTTCCACTAAAAAACCCAACAACTCTTGCGGAGTAACTAATTAAGGGTTATCCCTTGGAGGGCTCCTACAAAGGTCTCTTTCTTGTATTGGGAGCGTGTCAAGTGATATGCTCAACCTCCGTCACGTCTCACGCGTTGGGCATATCCTCGGGTTTTCAGGTTTTTTCACACGTTTTTGGGTTTTATGTGTTTTTTTGGCTCTTTTGTCTTAGTAATTTTTTCTTTGTTTTCCCTAGGTTTTGGAGGATTATTTTTTTGGAAGAGCAAATCTTTTTTCTGAGAAGCATAGCTATGCTTCCACAAAAAAGGGGAAAACATGGAAGCGACGTTTTGGCTCTCGTGTGCGTCTGCACCCGAGGATGGAAGATAAACTTGTTTAAAATAGTAATTTTTTAAAAACTAAGTTTTTTATTTGTGACTCATATGCGTGCAATCTGTACCGAATTTCGTGGAGGTTGGACATTTCAGTAGCTGTCGGTAAAAAAGACAAATTAGATGTATGTTAGAAAGCTTACTGTTTGCGCACTGTTTGGGCCAATTTTGTCTTTTTTACCACGAGCTGAAATTTGACACGGACATCACATAACCCAACATCTTCCATGTAAAAGAATTCCTTTTTTTTGGATTTTCAGTAAAAAAATTCAACTTACTATTCACCGGAGCAGACGAGCCTGGGCTCATAATTGATTATTCAGGAAGATACAACCTATGCTACCAGCGGAGCACAACTATGTGTTTTATTTAGTTTCCTTTTTTCTTATTTTTTTGGTCTTTGTTTTTGTATATTTTTTGTTCGTCCTTTATTATTTCCATTTTTTGATTTTTGTGGTTTTATTTCATATATTTCATTTTTTAAGTTTACAGAAACCTATCAACATGTGATCTAGTTTCGAATATCTCAATCGAGAAATCCAACGATGAAAATGGTTAGAGCTGTGGATGCATGGTTCAAGAGATAAACCGTTTTGTAAAAAAAGAACCTATCAAGAAAAGGAAAAAAATCCTAGTTTGCAACAAGTGGGGCACCTGCAGTGCATCACTTGTCACCGCCAGATAAGGTGGGAATGACATTTAGAAAGGTTACCCCTTATTGATTGATTTCATGGCTCTCGTGCCAACAAAGCCATGGCCTATCAATCAAGGGGCCCGGCCCAAAGTAAGGAATATATCAAGCCAGTTTTTTCAGACATGATCATGGAAGCGTTTGTTTTGTCAAAGGTAGTGGAAGCTCCTATATGACGCATTTTGCCTCAAATAAGGATCCAACACACATGCGAGGCCACAACTAGTCCTTCCCACTTCATGCGTATTTGTAGCGACCGATGTACTGACTGGTGCACCATATCAAGATGTTTGTTGCAGTAACTATCACCATAGTGAACCGGTCACTTTACCGACCTGATAACTATAGATATTGGTTCATTATGTTCTTTCCATTTTTTTTGTTTTATTGAATATATGAACGTTTCTTAAAAAAACGAATATATTTTGAAAACACAGTTATTTTTGAAATATCTACGATTTTTTGGAAAATGGAATTTTTGAAAGTCCAAATTTTTGAACTCGATACAATCATTATAATTTCAATCGTTTTTCAAAAACACGAATATTTTTTGAAAATTCTCCAAAAAAACTTGAAACATGAATATTTTTACATGTGTGAATGAATTTTCATAACACAGATGATCTTGAAAAACATTTTTTATTAAAATTCCTGGATATTTTTAAAAATTTATGAAGAAATTTCGAAAACATGATCATTTTTAAATTTGTAAAAAATTAAACATGAATAATTATTTTAATTGTCCTACATTTTTCAAAATTCCAAATGATTTTCTGAATTTTTAAAAAGGATTTTGTAAACAAGAAAAAGAAACAATAGAAAACTGGTAAAAGAAACAACATATAAAATAAAATATATATATATAACAACGGCCATGAATCTTCGAGAAGGTTCTAAAAACCGATATCCATGTGGACTAAATGGGTCCGCCATAAAAGGAACTAGGTGAGCTCTTTGCAAAACTGCAACAATTTTACGCAATGTGCGTCCAACCAGTACTACCCACGGTAGCTAATTAAATAAAATTACCATAAAAAACTAATCACACAAGGTAAGAACAACTATAACTAAATGTTTTCTCAAGAAAAATGATAAATCTAATAAATTTGACTGTGGTTGAAATAGACAATCGCTTGAATATTCGAAAAGTACCGAGTACCGAGGTGCAGCTCCAACAAACAAGTGACAATAGCCAAGCAACGTATCCTGTGGTGCAATAAAATTTAGAAAAAATGCTAAACACAAAAAGTACACTAAACCAAGCACCAATTGCAAGGGAGATAGTGCAAGCTCCAAGAACGAGTCGCATAGAAAAGTAGATGGCACATGGAGTGAAGTGCAATAGCATGCAAAAGAGTTGCCTCAGTTTAACACAACTCGCTAGATTGATTCCTTTGTTTGATATGATTTGATTTGCTTCTGTTGTATTCATGTTTTTGTTAGTGGCATAAGCCTTAGTACCCTAACCGTCCGTTCATGCTCAAAAATTAAAATAATATGCAGTAGGAGACATACTTTCTTCCTCACATTAACACAACTGGTATTTGATAAGACTCATGTTAAGAGTATATCAATGGGGTGACTTGCATAAAGATGGAAGAAGAAAAATAAAAGTAAACGTAGCTACTTGTGAATATATAGCATTTTATAAACAAAAATTATTACTCACATTAACATATGTACACTACCACACATAATCACAATCACCTACAAGTATCAATATTTGTTGAAAACCTGACTCACATATTTAAGGTTCCTAATTTCCTAATGGTGCATTCTCACATAGTCAACCAATGACTGGCCAATTTTTTCACCAATTTTTTCAGATCATGCGCAATTGAACATGCAACTGGATGATCTCCAACCACTCCAATTGGGAGATATGGTCTTCTCAACCACTACTCCGCATGAAACAATGTGCAATTGCCTTGAGCGCATTATGGAATCTGCTAGGTATTCTTCTGGTGTCATCATTAATACCTTCAGTGAGCTTGAAGGTGCCGACCTGCAGAAGATCATCCATGGTGTAGGTGTCCCAGTGTATGCGGTTGGTCCGCTTCACAAGATATCTTCAGGTGCCCAGAGCAGCCTATTGGATGCTGATAAAACTTGTTTGAATTGGCTGGACAAGCAGGAGGCGAAGTCCGTTCTATTCGTGAGCCTTGGGAGCTTGGCATCCATGACCCATGAAGAGCTCGTGGAGACCGCATGGGGCTTAGCCAATAGCTGCATGCCATTTCTTTGGGTGATTAGGAAAAACTTGGTTCAGTGTTCAAGGAAGGTAGGCCTACTTGAAGGCTTTGAGGAGGTAACATGCGGTAGGGGAATGGTGGTGAGCTGGGCCCCTCAACAAGAAGTCCTTGGGCACCAAGCGGTTGGTGGCTTTTGGACCCATAACGGCTGGAACTCGACGTTGGAAAGCATATGTGAGGGTGTTCCAATGATATGTAGACCCCATTTTGTCGATCAGATGATTAATGCTAGGTATGTCCAAGAATTCTGGAAGATAGGGTTTCAGTTAGAGGGAAAGTTGGAGAGGGGGAAGATTGAGACGAGTGTTAGAAAGTTGTTTTGCCAGGAAGAAGGTAGAGAGATGAGGCAGAGGGCAAATGATCTCAAGGACAAAGCAACCCAGTGTATGAAGAAAGGAGGCTCTTCAAAAACTAGAATCAATTTGTTAGTGAATTTTATAATGTCATTACCTTCTTCCATTTAGACGTGACTTGTTTTGTATTTTCATATGAATTCATTCCTAAAACTTGGAATGTTGTTCCCGTAAATGGACTTGTTTGGCATATGAGTGAACTCTTACATATTGCTTAATACATTTCTGCCAACTTCTGCATAATTTCATTTAGCACATAATATTATTTATGTTACATTATTAGAGTTATAACACACTTCATCTTGCTTAAAAATAAGATCTATAATTATTTAATCTGAAGTCAAATTGTGCAAAGTTGAAGAAGTATCAATAACTACATACCAAATTAGTACCATTAAATACATAATAAAAGAAATCATATTAGATATTTTTAGTTTGTAGTCATTCATAATTTTTTCTATAAACTTGCTCAAACTTTGCAAATATTTAGAAACTAGCAAATTGATATTCCATTCATTAACATATAATATCTGGCAACCGAGAAAAATTCCACCATAGCACTAATAAGTTGAAGTATTAAATGTAAGATGATGTGAAGAACATGGATGGCACAATATTAAAAGACAACTATTCTTCAAGCGAGTAAAATAAAATGTTGAGTTAGTTGAGTATACAGTAGGAAGCCATCGCATTAGATGGAGAGGTGACATATAAATTTAGGGGAATCATGAAGATTCATGACACTGCACTAATGTAAGAACATAATCGTCTAGATGCATGCATTTTTATTTTATTATTATTTTGTCGCTGTTGAGTCATGTCTTTTCTTTTATGTGATGTTCCAGAAGAAATTACTAAAAGAGCTCGAGCTGCATGAAGCCCTTTTTGGAAAAGTAAAAAAATAGGTTTTAAAAAATTATGAAAAAAAATCCAAGCACAATATGGATGTATACAGCATTTTTTTGCAAAGTCCATGGCGAAATATTTTTCTAGTGAGCTACAGAAAAGACAAAATCATGTATTTCTAGCACATGTACTATTCACTATAAAAGTACATGATTTTGTTTTTTTGTACAGATCACATCGAAAGATATTTCATGATAAAATTTCACACGCATCTTGTATACATCTACAAGAACTTGTGCATTTATTTTCAGATTTGGTTTTTAATTTAGAAAGTTCATTTTTGAATTTTCGATTTGTTTTTGCTCCATAGGGCCCTCGAGCAAAAAAATTGACTTTCACGTTCCATATATTTGTAGAATGCTTTTGGATGTGTCTTAAATAGTTATAAAATATTTCTTAGACATTTCCATGATGCTGGATGGATAGCTGGGACTTTTTTGTTGAACTTGCAGCACAATTTTTAATGGCATGTTTACAATTCTATTGAGATTGGTGAACATTTTCCTTGAACTAGCATTACATTTCCTGATGTGAGATGGATAAGTCAGTAACTGGAATTGTTTTCTTTATTTGGTGGCACATTTCCGAAAGCCATATGGTTGTCAACCAAAAAAGTTCGCTTCCATGAAACAAATTTTGATGACCTGTTGGAACAACTTGTGTAGTTAAATGATCAACTTATAGCAATGCTTTTTTAGCATTTACTTTGCAAAATTCTTAATACACAAACATAATTAATGTTTCTTTATGGAAATAGAGAAATTAAGATATATACTACTTTAGCTCACATCAATGTAAGGCATTAGAGATGCATACAAGTGGGCTGACCTCCCTCAACTGAGGTGCTGTGCTAAAAGCCATAACTTGTCATTGGAATAATGGGCCAGTCCGAAATCATTGAATTGATGATTGAAGTATATATTTTTGGCAGAATCGAACAACTCATAAACCGAGCAAAACTATAAAAAAGATAGTCGCTTGCATTTCGGCAACGAGTAGCGGGAACCTAGAAGCATATCCTATGGTGCAACTAAATTTGGAAATAAAGGGTAAGCAAACAATCAAGAAATCAAAAAAATAAAATAGAGCAAGAATCTGTTGAAAGGGAATATAGAACATTTCTACTAAATGCAAGAGCCAAGGATGAGTCATAAAATAAATATAGATAGCACATGGAGTCGAGTGCAACTGCATGTAAGATTATATATAGAGTGACCACCATTGAGATGGAGTAGACAAATCAAAGTAAAAAGAGCTTCCTAGTAACGCACATGCATCCTCATATACGTTTTGTAAACATGTACTACAACAGACGGCAATCACAATAACATTAATTATAATCTAGACTCACATATTTATATTTCTTAGTTTCCTAATAATGCAGATGCATCCTCACATACGTCACTCAACAGTTGAGAATATTGTTATCTAAATTCAGACGCTCGCAACTGAATATGCCACTGGAGATCTACACCACTCTGGTTTCGAGACACGGTCTTCTCAACCACAACTCCATATGAAATGATGTCCACCTGCCTAGAATGCATTGTGGAATAATCAAGGTGTTCATATGGTGTCATCCTCAGCACAATTTGTGACCTCAAAGATGCTGAGCTCTGAAAGATCATGGATGGCGTAGGTGTCCGAGTGTACGCGATTGGCTCTGTTCCCAAGATATCTTCAGGTGCCTAAAGTAGCCCACTGGCTCAAGATAGAAGTTTTTTATATTGCTTAAACAACTAGGAGGCAAAGTCTATTATGTTCATGAGTATCGCCATCCTAGAGGGGCACTGGCGCGCATGGTACCGCTGCAACAACAATTCCTGGAACATGATTTCCGTTGCAAAAAAATGTAACACAACATTTGTTGCAAAGGTTTCTGCAACATTAGCTCTTTTGCAATGGTGGAGGGAACCGGTCAGCCGCTCAATGGCGTCAGATCTTATAGCTTGCAACCCATCCGATCTATTCAAAAGATCAGCCCGCTGACGCATAGCACGCCCGGCATAGTAATATATTCCAAGTTTATTTTGAACTCGTGTGTTAAGATGTACTCCCTCCGTCCCGAAAAACATGTCGCGAGGGCAATTTTACAAAAAAAACCTTCAGTTTCTCCCCAAACTCGCACTCCTCCTCGTCCTCCTCCGACAGAATCCCCAGCTGCGCTGCTCCCCGCTGCCGTCGCTTCCCCGCTCCCCCACTGCAGCTGCGCTGCTCCCGGCCGCCACGGCTCCCCCGCTCCCTCGCCGCAGCTGCCTCCTGCTCCGGCACCGCAGCTTCCGCTCGCCTGCCTCCCCAAGCTCCCCCCTTCCTCATAAAAATCTTCGATTTCCCCAGCTTAAGCTCGATGACCCACGCGCCACCAGAGGAGGAGGGAACCAAGGTCGGCGCCCCTGCCAATCTCCACAGCCTCCAGCGACCAACCCCATCTCCTGCCCCCTGCAACTGGTCCTGCCAGTACGCCGCGTCCGCCGCCGGTGAATGCCCTCCGCAAGGACTGCGCCTAGCCCCTCTGCTTCGGCGCTCCTCGGCCGTCCCCGGCCCTCTGCCTGGTCGCCAGGGACGTGCTGCTCCGCGCCTGCTCCAGCCCGGGGCCGCCGCCTGCCGCGCCGGCTCTGGCCCTTTGCTCCGGCCAATCCTGGTGCTGCTCGCCTGCTCGGCCAAACTCTGCCGCCCAAGACTTGCTGTCAACAAACTGCAAGCAGGCTGGGACAGGAGTAATGTTCTGAGAAAGCTCTTCTTTCTGCTGTTCTTCCTACCAGTATATGTGAAAATGAAATTAAATTTTAACTGCAAATTTGTGTATCAGCATGTATGAAGCTGAATCATGCTTATAACACTGAAGATCTACTGAATTTTAATGAATGTGAGATGTTTTGATCTGAACTAGCTAGGTTACAACAACTTGACAAAATACTCTGAAAGATGTTTGAGATGTTTTGATCTGAACTAGCTATGTCAGAGTCTAACTGATTTGGTGCTTCTTCAAAGGTCATGTATGTTTGTTTTTTGGGCATCTGCACATCAGGCCCTAATAGTGCAACAAGTCATGGTTTTCCCTTTTTGAATTGAGATATTTGACATAAAGCCTCTGTGGTCATCTCCTATCACCAGTAATAGTTTTGGTCTAAATTTGGTTCGGAGAGTTGAATCCCGGTTTAAATAGAGGCTTTATTTCCTGGTACTAGGAAAATATCCTAGGTACTGGTTGTTGTGATGCAGCTATATCTTCCTTGTGAAGTTAAGCAAAAGCAGATCAAGTGCTCTGTTTTTTCCTAAAGGATTCTACAGTGTCATCATATCTGAACTAAATCAAGGAAGTGCTAGATTAAATTCTTAATGATCTTGCTTTAACTTCTTCTTGGGAATCATTTTTGATCACAAACAAGTACCGGCCACCCAGTGTCCCAAGATCATGTGCAAACCTTTCAAAGTGCCCAGGTTTCAGTGAACTAGTCTCAGCTAGAAATTTGGTTCAGTTAACTCCATACAAGGTTTCTATAAATCTTTTTTTCAGTGTAAAGTCAGACTAGATTTGAATTCCGAGCAATGCATTCAGAGAAATGCATTCAGTGTAAATTCTCACAAATTTAGTGTAAATTCCGAGCAGCATATTCAGTGTAAATTCTCACAGATTTAGTGTAAATGCATTCAGTGTAAATACTCACAGATTCAGTGCGAAATGCATTCAGTGTAAATTCCGAGCAGCACATTCCACACTAGCTTCATCTTAGAAATTTAATTAGTGCATTTGTACACTTTAAACTGGAGTACATTTTGATTTTGATAACTGACAGCATATTCATGCATTGATTTTGATTTCGGTTTTGTTTTCTATACAGGACAATTGGCTTCTTCAAGTAGGTAGAAGACGCCGTCCACCCTGTGTCAAGATTTCAGATTCAGAGATGAGTACTGAAACTACTTGATGCTAAGATTCAGACTAAAGTTACTGTCAAAACTGTCAATTTTCTCCTTGATGTGAGCATTTATAGTTTGATCCAGAGATTCAGCCAAATTGTCCATTTAACAGAAGTTAGGTTCATAACTGATCCCTAGCTATCAAAATTTAGTTAATCAAACTGTAACAAACTGTCCATTTAACAAAACTTAGGTTCATACCTGATCACTAACTGACAAAACTGAGAAGTGTACTCCTGGAGTACTCCTGCTTGGAATATTTTCCATTTTGAAACTAAGATCTGCTTGGAGCATTTTCAGTTTGCAAAACTGTAGTACAACAGAAGTGTATTTTCCATTTTCAGTTTGACAAATTTCACTGAATTCAGTCAATACACTCATTTTAAATGGTGTACACAAGAATCAGTAGTTATCTGATTTTTACAGTAGAGTGGATCTTGTTTGAACTACTCTGAATTCTGCCAAGATGATAAGATGAGAATGCCTCCCCCTTTCCTAGAGCAGCCTTCCTTTAGTTTCATTCAGTTTGGGCATGGGACCTCCACATTTTCTTTTTTACTGGACCTCCACAGACTAATGGTTTTATTCTCACAGATTGATCATGAAATGTGGGGGCATCATTCATCAAAGCCATGACATGAAAAAAAGTTGGGTCATCTTGACATCCTGTGTTGTGTGTGTGTGTGTGGTGTAGGAAAAAGCTTAGACTTGCTCTTAGTGGATCAAAACATGCTGTTAGGAAGTCTAAGTTTACTCAAGGCCTTGTTGTTAATGCATCTTTAACTGAATTTACTCAAGGCCTTTTTTAACTGAATTTCCCTTACTGCAAGTGCTCTTCAAGTCCCATTTGCTCCTTTGTAAACCCAAGGATTGCAACGTAAAGATACTCCTACTTCTTCCTTCTCCTCAGTTTTGAAACTTCAACTATCCTATCTACATTACCTAGCTACCGTCAGAATAGAACACTATATATCTATGGCTTCATTTTAGAAATTTAATTAGTGCATTTCTAAAATGGAAAACATTATGTTAGCACAAATATTCAGTTTTAATCCAAATTATTCAAATTAATCCAAATATTTTAAATTAATTTAAATAACTAAAATTAATCCAAATCAATTCAAATTCCAAATAACCCAAATTCCAATAAATTCCAACAAGGAGTTTATATACAAGGATTAGACAAGGCATACACAAGGGCATGACCTCTTTGTCCCCTCTTGACACAAGATTACACATGACATAAGGGCCTCTTTGTCCCCTCTTGACACAAGATTACACAAGACATACAAAAGGAGCACCTGACTACATGACATAAGGGCCTCTTTGTCCCCTCTTGACTACATTCTTTTCCTTTCTCTGGCCACTTCTTCCCTTCCCTTCCCTTTACTTTTCTTTATTTTCCCTTCTCTAGCTAATTCTTTCCTTTCATTTTCTTTTCCAATTGCAATTTCCATTTCTTCTATAATGGCCCTAGTATCAACAACTACCCGACTATCGCAATATGCACCGGTTATTTCCATTCCAGCATTCTGAACGCGATCCTTGTGCAAGTGGGGCAACTTATATTGATTTCCTCCTTTGTCTTTCATAACTTCAAACATAACTGCTTCTAATGTGATAAAGCTTCTGTGCAACTTGTCGGGATCGTAGTTCTCGAATTCCTCTTGCACACCCTGTACCAGTTCCTGGATGTTTGCAGGTGACCTGCAGTCGGTTAGAGACTGGAGAGAGGTATGGAAGCAGAGGTCCAAACAATTTAACTCAGGGCTATTTGGGGGCTGTTGTAGCAATCGGATGTCAAGATCAGTTTGTTCTACAGCTTCTCGAAAAGCTACATCATTGGGAAGGACATGGGGCTTTGCATTATCCTGTTGGATGAATATTGTTGCTCCCTCGTCATCGTCAGGCCACTTATCCTGAATTGCCGGGATAACCTTATTGATTAGATAATCTCTGCACACAGGCCTTGTTACTTTCACTGATGTCAACACTTTTGTTCCCTTTGTTCTATTATGACTTGTCCGCTTCGCCTCAGTCTCTTCAACGAATGCCCAAATGCCAATCTTCCCGTCGAATGTTAGCTCCCCCTCATTGTTATATCGAGGCCTGGCAACAGCTGTTAGGAACATCACCTTCCCAATGCTGTGAGTGTTTGACACGGTGCGCTTCGGCTCAGGTTCTCCTGGAAGTACATAGTAACTATTCTTCACTCTCGTCATGTCAAACCACTTCTCATCGATGTGAACCATATTCGTCATTGGTTTAAACATAGCCGTAGAAGTTGAGATTGAATTGTCATCGACCATGGACATACAAAATTTCAATCTCGCAAGCTTGTTCTCTAGCTTGAGGTGAGGCTTCATGGTGCTTGTGATGCGGTTGAGCTAATTCAACTGGAACCTCTTATGTAGGGTCGATCGGGCCACACCTAGAGACCGTGCCAGAGATCGAATTGTCCTTCTTTTATTTAGTGGGATTGTTGAGGTCCTCTCTAGATCCAGCTCCTTTCTCTTTCGGCCAGATCTTCCTGGCTTCTTGCTTGAGACATCTACTTCTTTGCCATCGGCAATTTGCTTTTTGGCTTCTTCCCAGATTCTTTCAACAGATCGTACACTTATGTCCAACAGGTTTGATACTAGCAGCTTGTCGTCTGGTTGAACAGACCCATCTCTGAGCTCGATTACCAGCAAAGCGAAGTAAACACCATGCCTCTCCTTATCTGACAATTCTCTTCTCTTCTCTTGAAGTATCCAATTCATATCTTCATCCTCTTCCTCTCGAGCTTCGCCCTCTTTCCCTTCATCTTCTGGAGGCATCCAATTCATAGCTTCATCGTCTTCCTCTCGAGGCATCAAGTTCAAATCCATAGTTCCACTCTCTGCCACTTGAGTTTCCTCCTGTTCAGGGATCCAATTCAAATTAATACCTTCATCGTCTTCCTCTTGAGGCATCAAGTTCAAATCAATAGTTTCATGTTCTTCCTTTTGAGGCATCAAGTTCAAATCCGTAGTTATGTTTCCTGCCATCAATGACAAAAGATGAGTACACCATGGTACCATAACGAGAATATACACACACAAAATGAGTATGCAAGTCAAACAAGAAATAGGTGCCATGGCACCATTTCTAGTTTGGTTGCCACGGTAGCCAAACAAGGAATGCTGCCATGGCAGCCAAACACTTTGCTCTAACCATAACCATAAGCCATTTTTTGTAGCCAAACACTTTGCTCTAAACACAATACAATTGGATGTAGTGTAGTGGTAATCACCAATGTTCATCCATATTTTGCATTTAAAAACCCAGATTTGAGTCTGGATCAACTCAGTTGTACTGTGTCAATATCCAACTTAGATTTTACTGTATGTATCTTAACTGAATCTTAACTGAATTTTGACCATGTCTTGATCCTTTCTTGCTTGCTTGCTTATTTTGGTGTGGATTTTACTCAAGGTTGGCTAGATTTTCCCACAAGGTGAGCTAGATTCCTGTGAATGTATTTACACAAATAGGCTCATAACTGAATTTTTTGTGCAGTAGTTTAACTGAATTCTAGGGAGTATCATGTGTACTAAAACATTTGCAAACACAGGTCATGGCAGCAGAACATCCATGCTGGGTATTCTTTGGGACCTCAGCTGAGAAGATCTGCTCTAGTGAGTAAAACAGGGCAGAAGGATTACTTGCTTTGCAGTGAGTAAAATAGGGCACTTTTTGACAGTGAGTAAAATAGGGCACTTGCCTACACATGTCCTGCAGAGAGATTAAACAAAAAGTGCAAACATGTTCCAACAGTACTCCAAATTTGATTTCTAGAGTACTCCAAACTAGAGTAATTCCAGCAGTACTCCAAATTTGCATATGATTAGTGACTGCATATGCTCATTGACATAACAGTTTGACAGTTAGCAAAGTATAGTGATTGCGTATGTTCAAAATTGGCTTATCTGCTCTAATTCCACAATGCTAGCAATAATTGATCTAGACAAACATTCAATTTCACATGACTACCAGTTTCACCATGAAAATTGATAGTAAATTTTACTAAAACCTGACATTTAAACTGAATTTTACCTTCTTCCTTCCTTAGGAACACGAGCTCTGGCGGGAACACAAGGAGCAGGCCAGAGGAGCATAGGGCAGCTGCTACTAGAGCTCTGCTGCTGCTGGTCAACACGAATATCGAGCTGCGGATCAATTTCACTCTGTATCAACAGAGGAGCACTGACAAGCGAGCTATGGATCAATTTCACTCTGTATCCGCTGCAGGATCAGAGCGGAGTAGCAGAGGTAGAGCCGGAGGCCTCGGGGGTCGGGGGCGGGGATCGGAGGGCGACGGCAGCAGAGGCATCGCCTGCCACCACCACCTCAACCAGCCGGCGAGCCAAAGTGGACCAGCACGGCGACCAGCGCGGCGGCAGTGAGCGGCGGAGTCGTGGGCGGAGTGGACCAGCGCGCGGCGGTCGGTGGTGGAGGCCGCTCGTCGGTGGGCGCCGGAGGACCCGCCCGTCGGTGGGTGCCGGAGGAACCGCTCGTCGGTGGGCGCCGGAGGACCCGCTCGTCGGTGGCCGGCGGAGATCCTCCTCCTGGGCGGGCGGCGGAGTCCTCGTGGGCGGGCGGCGGAGATCCTCCTCGTGGGCAGCGGAGGTCTTGTTCGTGGGTGGGCTCGTCGGTGTCTCAGGAACTGCGGCGGCCGGCCGTGGCGATTGGAGACGGCTGGCCGTGGCGACGCGGGCGACGGGAGGAGGGAGATGGGGGCTTAATTTCTAGGGTTTTGAAAGTGGAAGGACTAAAATGCAAAAAATCAAATGTACTACCCCCGCGACATGTTTTTCGGGACGGAGGGAGTACTTTACAAGCCAATTACGTGCATTGTCTTTTCAATGTTGAGTCAAGAAATTCCTTATGTTCATGTGACTCATTCTAGATAATTCCTCGGAGCGCGGTGGCTCGGTCCTCTCCGGTACGACTACCCGGAGCACCTGGCGGAGAGAGTCAAAGGAGCAGCTAATTATTCTAAGCCGGCCCCCGACCCCCGCGTCGCCTAGCTCTGGCGACACGGGGGTAGAAACCCTAGCGCCGCCACAGTCCTCGCCCCCTCCCTCACATGTCTCGCCGCCGCCAGAGGGCGCCCACCGGCGAAGCCCGGGCCGGCCCCGAGGAAGGCGGCGGCGGGGCGCTATCCCTGGCCAGTCTGGCGCGTCGTGAGGGTTGACCCGCCGGCACCCTCTGGAGTCTGGGATCTGTGCGCCTGGCTGCGTGCTCGTCCGACGCCTGCTGCGCACGCCCTTGGCTGCGCGCCGATGGGGTTGGGCGCGGCCACGGCTGCGGGGATGCCCCGGAATGGTGGCGGCGGAGACCGCTCCCTTTCGGTGGTGTCCAGATCTGAGGCGGCGGCCTCGCTGGTGTGGACAGCGCTCCCCCGGCGGCGGGGAGTGTTCGTCGGTGAGGTAGGCTGGTTCCCCTCGGCTGCGCGGGCAGCGAGGTCCCGGTGGGCGAAGGTCTTGGCGCATGGAGGCCCCGGGCTCCCCGCGTTAGATCGGAGGCGATCCTGATCCGCTCGTGATGCATGACCTCCGGCCGGCCTGGATCTCTGGCGTACTCGCGCCTACGGATGTGGTGGCTGGCTCGGAGGTGGCGGCAGGGTGCTTGGCCGGGGGAAACCCTTGGCCGCCGGTGGCGGTCACGGCGTCGATGGCGTCCCGGACGTCATTCCCTCCTTGGCGGCGGCGCCGAGGCTAAACATCCCCTGCCTCCCCCCTTCCCCTGCGCCCGGGTGAAAACCCTAGCCCCGGTGGCTAAGCGGCGGCGGCACCACAGCGTCGTCACCTTCTTGAAGGCGCCGACTTGGGAATGGGGATGCTGGGTGTGTATTGCGAGCTTGTCTGGTTCCTGGTGGCGGCCCTTCCGACCGTGTCTCCGATGGGGACCTCGCCCTTTCCCACCCTGTACTTGCCGTGGTGGAGCGGTACTTCATCTCACTCATTGATGGCGGCGAGGATCGGCGCATGGCGCTGTGGAGGTTCGCCGTCCGATGCGCGGAGATGGACTCGCGCAGGAGGAGGTTGTTGTCTGGCGTCATGGTGACGTCGATGGCAGAGTGGCCAGACAAGGTAGAAGCCTCAATATGATCTGAAGACGGACCTGCGGAAGATGGTGGCGACGACACACGAGTGCGTCTGACCGGATTCTGCCCCAGACCCGGTATGTGGCTCGGCCGGGGCTTCCGAATATGTTTCGGTTTCCGGCTTTTTGATGTTAGGCTTAGGTGAGTGGTTTGGGTAGTGGCCCAGCTAGCACCCCTTCATCATTTTGGATAGGAGTAGTGACATGTGTTGTCAAGATGGTGGATTCAGACTTATTGTTGTAATACTTTGTAAGGTCCTCGAGAATAATCAATAAAGTGGCCGTATGCATCTCCCAGATGCAGAGGCCGGGGGTCATCCTCCTTTTCTAAAGAAAGATAATTCCTCGGACCATGTGGTTTATATAGGGTCATTTGCACAATTTACGAGGGAGGGATAAAAAGATGTGGCCCACGGGTAGAGCGGGCTGTTTTGCTAGTTTTATATAAAGAGGCATGCATTAGTTGGCAGTCGAAACTGTGCCCCATTCACAGGTGAGCATTTCTTTCATCTTCATGGATTACAGTATAATTATGCACATCTTGACAATAACATCTGGAACTACTCTGCATAAAGGGCAATCTCATATTACAGTTACATTAGTTGATGCCGTCGCTAGTGTACAATTAACACATTACACAATGGCAATGATGGTGCCCATCATCAAACACATTAGGCAGAGTGAAACGCCGGCCCGCCAGCTATGCTACACGGTGCATGCTGGTTGACCGCGATGAGAATTTTTTTGATTTTTTGGGGGAACATGTAAGTGTGACATTTTCCCTTATTCTTTTTGAGAGAAGTTTTTCTATTTTTTTTCTTTTTGATATGGATGTGATGTCCGCGTGATACGAGATTTTTTTTTCGAGTTTTGAGGTGAAGGTGAGGTTTTGTTTCATTTTTCTTTAAGATGGAGAAACACACACACACACACACACACACACACACACACACACACACATTTCTCTCAAGCGGCCCAGAGTGACGGCCCCCAACCACTAGTCGTCTTCATAGGGCTTACTTTGTGGTGCCATGAGAAAGCGACTACATGTGATGTCATGAGGAAGAGACTGCAAATTGAGAACAAGGCTCTGTTGTCGCCATTGGAGTCTTTTTGTGATGGAAAAGTAGTGGTTCAGCTTTTAGGGCATCACATCCATCTCAAAACTAGAGTCAGAAAACACAATTCCAAGTCGGATTTTGATACGCAAACTGGTGACAGTTGTCAAACATGCCAACATCAGCAATCAATTAGAACAATCAACCAGATGTGCCGGCTTTCGGGGGCTATCTCAATTCTGAAGTCAAAAGCAACAGACACGAGTACTAGTGCCTTACAAGAATGAACAATTGTATGGAAAATAATGATTTTGACGTTCAAAATCGTATTGAACACATGATGAGAACGAATTATTCATTCACGCGGAGATTTATTTGGTCGTCATACTTTATTCTAGATTATAACATTTTACATTATACCATCTTCCCAAACCCAAACGCAGAAATGATGTAATGAAACTAACTTCAAAGAATGAAAATGGGATGCGGCAGCATGCATGCTGTAAATACAGTAATACTCCCTCCGTTCGGAATTACTTGTCCAAGAAATGAATGTATCTAGATGTATTTTAGTTGTAGATACATCCATTTTTATCCATTTTTGTGACAAGTAATTCCGAAAGGAGGGAGTAGATATGGACAATAAAGACATCACGGAACAATCTTCAAAGCCTTCATCTTATCAATCCATGCGTTGAAGGACTTAGCCGTGTTACGGAATCCGAGGAATCCATGCTCCTTGCTCTTGTTCATGCTATCCAGATGCTCACTCTTGACATTGAACACGGCATCAAGGAACCACCAATTGGCGATCTCTTGGAGCTCTGTCGTGACAAGCTCGTTCTCTTGGAGGATCTCTGCCCACACCGCCTCCTTCCCGGCCATGGCGTCGGCGAGCATGAACCGGCTGTCCTCTCCCTCGTACCCCGTCCACTCCACCCCGAATCGGTCAGCCACCATCGGCCAGAGCTGCTTCCACTTGTATAAATCTCCATTGCTGCAATTGAAAGGCTCGTTCTTTGCCAACGGATCGACGGCTGCCCAGATCTCCTGCTCGGCGACGAGATCCGCGTCGGAGGCGTCGCTGAAGCCCTCCCAGGCAACCCTGGTCCCAGGCCACCTCAGCGTGGCGCCCTCCTTGCGGCAGATGGCAGCATAGACGCACAGGCTGGCCACGACGTTCATGGCGCTCCGGGGAGAGAACCCAAAGACCACGGAGGGACGGTGCACAGACCAGCTGACGGCGCCGTCGCGGTGGGAGACCTCCTCAAAGAAGACGTCCTCCTGGTCGTAGTAGAAGTTGGGGTAATCCAGGCGGGGCATATCCTCGGTGTACGGCGGGTCTGGGACGGGGATCTTGCCGATAGCCTCGTACGGGCCGATGTAGTGCTTGCGGCCGGTCTGGAGGCAGACGTGGGCGAGCGCGGGGCAGCCAGGGACGACGACGGAGAGCACGTTGCGGAGCATGGCGGAGTTGGCCTCCCGGTTCTGAGCCTCCGTCGGGTGGCTCGACCACGCGGCGTAGAAGACGTGGGTGATGTCGGTGAGCGGCGTGAGGGCCTCCACTACGGCGACAGGGTCGGCCAGGTCGAGGTGCAGGTGCGTGACGGCAGGTGAGGGCGGCGGGGACCACGGAGGGAGCGGGCGACGAGAGACGGCGTACACCTTCCAGGGGCCGCCGGGGGTGTCATGGCGCGGGAGTATGTCGACGAGCGAGGTGCCGATGATGCCGGTGGATCCGACGACGAGGGCGACGCTCTGGAAGGACGATGCCGCGCGCTCGTCCTGGCTCTTCTTGACGGCGCCCACCGCGCCTGCCCACCACCAGCTCATCGCGGGAGTCAGCTAGCTAGGCTACTACGGCTCACTCGACACTGAAGCTCACGTATAGGTATAACACAGGCTCGAAGCCTTGGTTGCTTGCATTACAACGGAGGACTCCGGTCATTATAGACTATATAGTATGAGCTAGTACGTACGCAGTGACGCACGCGTCGTGGCATCTCGAAGAAGGCAATTGCCCTACAACAAGAAGATAGACTAGCAACAGCACAAAGATAGTTCTAGGTGGCAGCATTATTCAACGGCCAGTGCTACGTGTTGGACTGCTTTCCTCGTCATGTGGCTCGATGTGTATGCGCTCTTGTTGTTTTTCTGGTTCAGTTCCAGAAAGCATGTGTCGAGGGCGGTCTTGAAGTGTTTCTTTCTTGTGTAGCGGCATGGGTGTCGAGGGCGGTCGGGAATTTTCTTTTCTTTTCCAAAAAGCCTTAAGCCATAAAATAAGGAAATGTTGACCGAACGCCACATTTGTCGGTACGAATCGCACCTTCCAAAGGAGGAGCGGAAGGCAGACCCTATTTGACGCTCCAAACACTCAAATAGGCACACCCTACTTGACGGTCCAGCCACTCAAATCACGCCTTCCAAAGAAGAAAGAAGTGGAAACAAACAAAAGCAGCCGTAGAGCCGGGGGTCCACCATAGGGAAAGCGCTAAGGCTGTTGGAGGCGACCGCAAGGCGATCGTGCTCCAGCGCTAGGTTTAGGGTTTTTCTGTTGGGGGTGAAGCGGTTCCGATGGCGACTGGGCCAGCGACGGCGCATCCTAGGAGCGGGTCGGCGACGCGGTCTTCTGCCAGGGGCGGAGCTGATGAAGGAGAGGGTGCGTGAGGGGGCTGCGGCCGCCAAGGGGGACCAGGCAACCCGGGACTCGGCGACGGCGGTGGTGGAGGCCACTCCAACGAAGAAGATCGGGACATCTGCAAGCCGGGGAGCGTCCAAGTCCCCGGCCGAGTGCAAGACCCCGGACCCGGTGGCAAGCCTCTCTGCAAGGATGGGTGGGATGGTTCTTCTTGACAAGGAAGCCGACGGACTGGTCTTTGAGGAGACAAATCAATCTCTTCCCAAGGCTCCAAGTGAAGGAAATATGCCCTAGAGGCAATAATAAAGTTATTATTTATTTCCTCATATCATGATAAATGTTTATTATTCATGTTAGAATTGTATTAACCGGAAACATGATACATGTGTGAATACATAGACAAAACTATAGTCACTAGTATGCCTCTACTTGACTAGCTCATTAATCAAAGATGGTTATGTTTCCTAACCATAGACATGTGTTGTCATTTGATTAGTGGGATCACATCATTGGAAGAATGATGTGATTGACATGACCCATTCCGTTAGCCTAGCACTTGATCGTTTAGTATACTGCTATTGCTTTCTTCATGACTTGTACAAAGTTCCTGCAGCTATGAGATTGTGCAACTCCCGTTTACCGGAAGAACACTTTGTGTGCTACCAAACGTCACAACGTAACTGGGTGATTATAAAGGTGCTCTACAGGTGTTTCCGAAGGTACATGTTGGGTTGGCATAATTCGAGATTAGGATTTGTCACTCCGATTGTCGGAGAGGTATCTCTGGGCCCTCTCGGTAATACTCATCACCTAAGCCTTGCAAGCATGTAACTAATGATTTAGTTGTGAGATGATGTATTACGGAACGAGTAAAGAGACTTACCGGTAACGAGATTGAACTAGGTATTGGATACCGACGATCAAATCTCGGGCAAGTAACATACCGGTGACAAAGGGAACAACGTATGTTGTTATGCGGTTTGACCGATAAAGATCTTTGTAGAATATGTAGGAACCAATATGGGCATCCAGGTCCCGCTATTGGTTATTGACCGAGAATGGTTTTAGGTCATGTCTACATAGTTCTCGAACCCATAGGGTCCGCACGCTTAACGTTTCGATGACTGTTTTATTATGAGTTTATAAGTTTTGATGTACCGAAGTTTGTTCGGAGTCCTGGATGTGATCACGGACATGACGAGGAGTCTCGAAATGGTCGAGACATAAAGATTGATATATTGGACGACTATATTCAGACACCGGAAAGGTTCCGGGTGATTTCGGAGAAAACCGGAGTGCCGGGGGGGTTACCGGAAACCCCCGGGAGAGTTAATGGGCCACATGGGCCTAGGTGGGAAGAGAGAGGGGCGGCCAGGGTGGGCCGCGCGCCCCCTCTCCCTCTTGTCCGAATTGGAATAGGAGGGGGCAGCGGCGCCCCCCTTTCCTTCCCCCCTCTCCCCCTTCCTTCCCCCTCCTAGTAGGAGTAGGAAAGGAGGAATCCTACTCCTACTAGGAGGAGGATTCCTCCTCCCTTGGCGCGCCCAAAGTGGCCAGCCGGCCTCCCCCCTCCCTCCTTTATATACGGGGGCAGGGGGCACCCCATAGATACACAAGTTGATCAACGGATCGTTCCTTAGCCGTGTGCGGTGCCCCCTTCCACCATATTCCACCTCGGTCACATCGTCGCGGAGTTTAGGCGAAGCCCTGCGCCGGTAGAACATCATCTTCGTCACCACGCCGTCGTGCTGATGGAACTCATCTCCGGAGCTCGGCTGGATCGCAGGCCGGAGATCGTCATCGAGCTGAACGTGTGCTGAACTCGGAGGCTCCGTACGTTCGGTGCTTGGATCGGTCGGATCGTGAAGACGTACGACTACATCAACTGCGTTGTGATAACGCTTCCGCTTACGGTCTACGAGGGTACATGGACGAACACTCTCCCCTCTCGTTGCTATGCCATCACCATGATCTTGCGTGTGCGTAGGAAATTTTTTGAAATTACTACGTTCCCCAACAGTGGCATCCGAGCCTAGGTTTTATGCGTTGATGTTATATGCACGAGTAGAACACAAGTGAGTTGTGGGCGATACAAGTCATACTGCTTACCAGCATGTCATACTTTGGTTCGGCGGTATTGTGAGATGAAGCGGCCCGGACCGACATTACGCGTACGCTTACGCCAGACTGGTTTCACCGTTACGAGCACTCGTGCTTAAAGGTGACTGGCGGGTGTCTGTCTCTCTCACTTTAGCTGAATCGAGTGTGGCTACGCCCGGTCCTTGCGAAGGTTAAAACAGCACCAACTTGACGAACTATCGTTGTGGTTTTTGATGCGTAGGTAAGAACGGTTCTTGCTAAGCCCGTAGCAGCCACGTAAAATTTGCAACAACAAAGTAGAGGACGTCTAACTTGTTTTTGCAGGGCATGTTGTGATGTGATATGGTCAAGACGTGATGCTATATTTTATTGTATGAGATGATCATGTTTTGTAACCGAAGTTATCGGCAACTGGCAGGAGCCATATGGTTGTCGCTTTATTGTATGAAATGCAAACGCCCTGTAATTGCTTTACTTTATCACTAAGCGGTAGCGATAGTCGTAGAAGAAATAGATGGCGTGAACGACAACGATGCTATGATGGAGATCAAGGTGTCGCGCCGGTGACGATGGTGATCACGACGGTGCTTCGGAGATGGAGATCACAAGCACAAGATGATGATGGCCATATCATATCACTTATATTGATTGCATGTGATATTTATCCTTTATGCATCTTATCTTGCTTTGATTGACGGTAGCATTTTAAGATGATCTCTCACTAAAACTATCAAGTAGTGTTCTCCCTGAGTATGCACCGTTGCCAAAGTTCGTCGTGCCGAGACACCACGTGATGATCGGGTGTGATAAGCTCTACGTTCATCTACAACGGGTGCAAGCCAGTTTTGCACACGTAGAATACTCAGGTTAAACATGACGAGCCTAGCATATGCAGATATGGCCTCGGAACACGGAGACCGAAAGGTCGAGCGTGAATCATATAGTAGATATGATCAACATAATGATGTTCACCATTGAAAACTACTCCATCTCACGTAATGATCGGTTATGGTTTAGTTGATTTGGATCACGTGATCACTTAGATGACTAGAGAGATGTCTGTCTAAGTGGGAGTTCTTAAGTTATATGATTAATTGAACTTAAATTTATCATGAACTTAGTACCTGATAGTATCTTGCTTGTCTATGTTTGTTTGTAGATAGATGGCTCGTGCTGTTGTTCCGTTGAATTTTAATGCGTTCCTTGAGAAAGCAAAGTTGAAAGATGATGGTAGCAATTACACGGACTGGGTCCGTAACCTGAGGATTATCCTCATTGCTGCACAGAAGAGTTACGTCCTGGAAGCACCGCTGGGTGCTAGGCCTGCTGCTGATGCAACTGACGACGTTAAGAACGTCTGGCAGAGCAAAGCTGATGACTACTCTATAGTTCAGTGTGCCATGCTTTACGGCCTAGAACCGGGTCTTCAACGACGTTTTGAACGTCATGGAGCATATGAGATGTTCCAGGAGTTGAAGTTAATATTTCAAGCAAATGCCCGGATTGAGAGATATGAAGTCTCCAATAAGTTCTATAGCTGCAAGATGGAGGAGAATAGTTCTGTCAGTGAACACATACTCAGAATGTCTGGGTATAATAATCACTTGATTCAACTGGGAGTTAATCTTCCTGATGATAGTGTCATTGACAGAATTCTCCAATCACTGCCACCAAGCTACAAGAGCTTCGTGATGAACTACAATATGCAAGGGATGAACAAGACTATTCCCGAGCTCTTCGCGATGCTAAAAGCCGCGGAGGTAGAAATCAAGAAGGAGCATCAAGTGTTGATGGTCAACAAGACCACTAGTTTCAAGAAGAAGGGCAAAGGGAAGAAGAAGGGGAACTTCAAGAAGAACGGCAAGCAAGTTGCTGCTCAAGAGAAGAAACCCAAGTCTGGTCCTAAGCTTGAAACTGAGTGCTTCTACTGCAAGCAGACTGAACACTGGAAGCGGAACTTCCCCAAGTATTTGGCGGATAAGAAGGATGGCAAAGTGAACAAAGGTATATGTGATATACATGTTATTGATGTGTACCTAACTAGAGCTCGTAGTAGCACCTGGGTATTTCATACTGGTTCTGTTGCTAATATTTGTAACTCGAAACAGGTACTACGGAATAAGCGAGCACTGGCCAAGGACGAGGTGACGATGCGCGTGGGAAACGGTTCCAAAGTCGATGTGATCGCGGTCGGCACGCTACCTCTACATCTACCTTCGGGATTAGTTTTAGACCCGAATAATTGTTATTTGGTGCCAGAGTTGAGCATGAACATTATATCTGGATCTTGTTTGATGCGAGACGGTTATTCATTTAAATCAGAGAATAATGATTGTTCTATTTATATGAGTAATATATTTTATGGTCATGCACCCTTGAAGAGTGGTCTATTTTTACTGAATCTCGATAGTAGTGATACACATATTCATAATGTTGAAGCCAAAAGATGCAGAGTTGATAATGATAGTGCAACTTATTTGTGGCACTGCCGTTTAGGTCATATTGGTGTAAAACGCATGAAGAAACTCCATACTGATGGACTTCTGGAATCACTTGATTATGAATCACTTGGTACTTGCGAACCGTGCCTCATGGGCAAGATGACTAAAACACCGTTCTCCGGAACTATGGAGAGAGCAACAGATTTGTTGGAAATCATACATACAGATGTATGTGGTCCAATGAATGTTGAGGCTCGTAGCGGATATCGTTATTTTCTCACCTTCACAGATGATTTGAGCAGATATGGGTATATCTACTTAATGAAGCACAAGTCTGAAACATTTGAAAAGTTCAAAGAATTTCAGAGTGAAGTAGAAAATCATCGTAACAAGAAAATAAAGTTTCTACGATCTGATCGTGGAGGAGAATATTTGAGTTACGAGTTTGGTTTACATTTGAAACAATGCGGAATAGTTTCGCAACTCACGCCACCTGGAACACCACAACGAAATGGTGTGTCCGAACGTCGTAATCGTACTTTACTTGATATGGTGCGATCTATGATGTCTCTTACCGATTTACCGCTATCATTTTGGGGTTATGCTTTAGAGACGGCCGCATTCACGTTAAATAGGGCACCATCAAAATCCGTTGAGACGACGCCTTATGAACTGTGGTTTGGCAAGAAACCAAAGTTGTCGTTTCTTAAAGTTTGGGGCTGCGATGCTTATGTGAAGAAACTTCAACCAGATAAGCTCGAACCCAAATCGGAGAAATGTGTCTTCATAGGATACCCAAAAGAGACTGTTGGGTACACCTTCTATCACAGATCCGAAGGCAAGACATTCGTTGCTAAGAATGGATCCATTCTAGAGAAGGAGTTTCTCTCGAAAGAAGTGAGTGGGAGGAAAGTAGAACTTGATGAGATAACTGTATCTACTCCCTTATTGGAAGGTAGTTCATCATGAGAACCGGTTCCCGTGACAACTACACCAATTAGTGAGGAAGCTAATGATATTGATCATGAAACTTCAGATCAAGTTTCTGTTGAACCTCATAGGTCTACTAGAGTAAGATCTGCACCAGAGTGGTATGGTAATCCTATTCTGGAAGTCATGTTACTTGACCATGATGAACCTACGAACTATGAGGAAGCGATGATGAGCCCAGATTCCGCAAAATGGCTAGAGGCCATGAAATCTGAGATGGGATCCATGTATGAAAACAAAGTATGGACTTTGGTTGACTTGCCCGATGATCGGAAAGCCATTGAGAATAAATGGATCTTTAAGAAGAAGACTGACGTTGATGGTAATGTTACTGTCTATAAAGCACGACTTGTTGCGAAAGGTTTTCGACAAGTTCAAGGGGTTGACTACGATGAGACTTTCTCACCCGTAGCGATGCTTAAGTCTGTCCGAATCATGTTGGCTATTGCTGCATTTCATGATTATGAAATTTGGCAAATGGATGTCAAGACTGCATTCTTGAATGGATTTCTAGAAGAAGAGTTGTATATGATGCAGCCGGAAGGTTTTGTTGATCCAAAAAGTGTTGACAAAGTGTGCAAGCTCCAGCGTTCCATTTATGGACTGGTGCAAGCATCTCGGAGTTGGAATAAACGCTTTGATAGTGTGATCAAAGCATATGGTTTTATACAGACTTTTGGAGAAGCCTGTATTTACAAGAAAGTGAGTGGGAGCTCTATAGCATTTCTAGTTTTATATGTTGATGACATATTATTAATTGGAAATGATATAGAATTTCTGGATAACATAAAGGGATACTTGAATAAAAGTTTTTCAATGAAAGACCTCGGTGAAGCTGCTTACATATTGGGCATCAAAATCTATAGAGATAGATCAAGACGCTTAATAGGACTTTCACAAAGCACATACCTTGACAAAATTTTGAAAAAGTTCAAAATGGATCAGGCAAAGAAAGGATTCTTGCCTGTGCTACAAGGTGTGAAGTTGAGTCAAACTCAATGCCCGACCACAGCAGAAGATAGAGAGAAAATGAAAAATGTTCCCTATGCTTCAGCCATAGGCTCTATCATGTATGCAATGCTGTGTACCAGACCTGACGTATGCTTAGCAATAAGCTTGGCAGGAAGGTACCAAAGTAATCCAGGAGTGGATCACTGGACAGCGGTCAAGAACATCCTGAAATACCTGAAAAGGACTAAGGATATGTTTCTCGTATATGGAGGTGACAAAGAGCTAGTCGTAAATGGTTACGTCGATGCAAGCTTTGACACTGATCCGGACGATTCTAAATCGCAAACCGGATAAGTGTTTATATTAAACGGTGGAGCTGTAAGTTGGTGCAGTTCTAAACAAAGCGTCGTGGCGGGATCTACATGTGAAGCGGAGTACATAGCTGCTTTTGAAGCAGCAAATGAAGGAGTCTGGATGAAGGAGTTCATTTCCGATCTAGGTGTCATACCTAGTGCATCAGGACCAATGAAGATCTTCTTTGACAATACTGGTGCAATTGCTTTAGCAAAGGAATCCAGATTTCACAAGAGGACCAAGCACATCAAGAGACGCTTCAATTCCATTCGGGACCAAGTCCAAGTGGGAGACATAGAGATTTGCAAGATACATACGGATCTGAATGTCGCAGACCCTTGACTAAGCCTCTCTCACGAGCAAAACATGATCAGCACCAAGACTCCATGGGTGTTAGAATCATTACTATGTAATCTAGATTATTGACTCTAGTGCAAGTGGGAGACTGAAGGAAATATGCCCTAGAGGCAATAATAAAGTTATTATTTATTTCCTCATATCATGATAAATGTTTATTATTCATGCTAGAATTGTATTAACCGGAAACATAATACATGTGTGAATATATAGACAAACAGAGTGTCACTAGTATGCCTCTACTTGACTAGCTTGTTAATCAAAGATGGTTATGTTTCCTAACCATGGACAAAGAGTTGTTATTTGATGAACGGGATCACATCATTGGAAGAATGATGTGATTGACATGACCCATTCCGTTAGCCTAGCACTTGATCGTTTAGTATACTGTTATTGCTTTCTTCATGACTTGTACAAAGTTCCTGCAACTATGAGATTGTGCAACTCCCGTTTACCGGAAGAACACTTTGTGTGCTACCAAACGTCACAACGTAACTGGGTGATTATAAAGGTGCTCTACAGGTGTTTCCGAAGGTACATGTTGGGTTGGCATAATTCGAGATTAGGATTTGTCACTCCGATTGTCGGAGAGGTATCTCTGGGCCCTCTCGGTAATACTCATCACCTAAGCCTTGCAAGCATGTAACTAATGAGTTAGTTGTGAGATGATGTATTACGGAATGAGTAAAGAGACTTGCCGGTAACGAGATTGAACTAGGTATTGGATACCGACGATCAAATCTCGGGCAAGTAACATACCGATGACAAAGGGAACAACGTATGTTGTTATGCGGTTTGACCGATAAAGATCTTCGTAGAATATGTAGGAACCAATATGGGCATCCAGGTCCCTCTATTGGTTATTGACCGAGAATGGTTTTAGGTCATGTCTACATAGTTCTCGAACCCGTAGGGTCCGCACGCTTAACGTTTCGATGACTGTTTTATTATGAGTTTATAAGTTTTGATGTACCGAAGTTTGTTCGGAGTCTCGGATGTGATCACGGACATGACGAGGAGTCTCGAAATGTTAGAGACATAAAGATTGATATATTGGACGACTATATTCGGACACCGGAAAGGTTCCGGGTGATTTCGGAGAAAACCGGAGTGTCGGGGGGGTTACCGGAACCCCCCGGGAGAGTTAATGGGCCACATGGGCCTAGGTGGGAAGAGAGAGGGGCGGCCAGGGTGGGCCGCGCGCCCCCTCTCCCTCTGGTCCGAATTGGACTAGGAGGGGGGGCGGCGCCCCCCTTTCCTTCCCCCCTCTCCCCCTTCCTTTCCCCTCCTAGTAGGAGTAGGAAAGGAGGAATCCTACTCCTACTAGGAGGAGGATTCCTCCTCCCTTGGCGCGCCCAAAGGGGCCGGCCAGCCTCCCCCTCCCTCCTTTACATACAGGGGCAGGGGGCACCCCATAGATACACAAGTTGATCTACGGATCGTTCCTTAGCCGTGTGCGGTGCCCCCTTCCATCATATTCCACCTCGGTCATATTGTCGCGGAGTTTAGGCGAAGCCCTACGCCGGTAGAACATCATCTTCTTCACCACGCCGTCGTACTGACGGAACTCATCTCCGGAGCTCGACTGGATCGGAGGTCGGAGATCGTCATCGAGCTGAACGTGTGCTGAACTCGGAGGCTCCGTACGTTCGGTGCTTGGATCGGTCGGATCGTGAAGACGTACGACTACATCAACCGCGTTGTGATAACGCTTCCGCTTACGGTCTATGAGGGTATGTGGACGAACACTCTCCCCTCTCGTTGCTATGCCATCACCATGATCTTGCGTGTGCGTAGGAATTTTTTTGAAATTACTACGTTCCCCAACACCAAGATGGTCGGCGGTCGGGAAGGTATGCTCGCTAAAGCCATTGAAGAAATCTGTGTTGGAGAGAACCATGCCCGGAGCCTTGGGCCTACACAAGGCGGCGAAGTTCAGAGACATGGGTTCCAATATTTTTGTAGTTCACTTTGGGTCAGAGGGCGACTGGAGACATGTTCTTCACAACGGGCCCTGGCAGTTTGATTTCTCTGTACTAATCATGAAAGACTATGAGGGTGGCGTGAGGTGAGGCCATCGGAGATGGTGTTCGATAGGATTGATATCTGGGTTCGGGTGTGTGACTTACCGCCAGACAAAAGGACGGAGAAGTTTGGGAGAGCACTAGGAAATTGGCTGGGGAAAGTGGTAAAAGTGGATGTTGATGCTGACAGTATTGCAGGGGACAGAATCTCAGAGTTCGTACTTCAATCTCTGTCTTCGATCCTCTGATTTGCTGCTTCAACCTGAAGAAGTCTAAGGAAGATACGGAAGGCACATGGTATGATTTCCACTACGAGAAGATCCCTCATTTCTGTTTTGATTGTGGAAGACTTGTTCATGCGGGGGGTGTCTGTACCCCTCCGAATGACACCTCTGTTCATTGGGGGGAATGGCTGCGTGCCTCACCGGGGAAACCTTACCCCGTGAAGGATGGTGTGACAAGTGGAGCGGCCAGGAGCAGTAACAGTTTTGCGAGCTCGCGGGAAGCAAAAGGGCACGCTACCACGAAAGGTTATTCGCGGGTGAGAGATCTTCCTACCAAGCGGAATCTGGCAACTGATTTTACTTCCTGTGCTGTAGTCCGCACTGGCGGCTGCAACAGACAAGAAGAGGGAAGAGGCATCGAAGAGAACCCTAGGGAGGCTGGATATGCATATTTGCAGCAGGGTGACTTGAGGCAGGGGCTGGAGCACAAAAAAGAGCGAGATCTCAGAGAGAAACTGATCGAGTAGAATAGGGGGCGGTATAGAGGAGCTGATAGAGAGGATAGCTATGACAGGAGGGGAAAGGGCCACCTCTATGCCCAGCAACCTGAAAATTACGACAAGAGGCACCAGAGCTACCGGGTTCACGACTATGACAGCATGGGTGCACCCGCTATGCATGGTAGATCCGATATGCATGGGGAGAGGAGACGTCAAAAGGGCCACTATGTAAGGAAGCACCGTATGGAGACTGAATACTTACATGGCAGCTCGTCTCAGCAAAGGTCGGATGCAAACAATAGGAAAAGAAGGCCAAAGCAATTATGGGTAGCAAAGGGGGACTATGACAAGCAGGGGGGCAGTGATATGTTCATTCGTGATACAAGGCGCAAGACGTCTTCAGTGTTTGACCGCATCATTGAGAATGATGGATCGGCGGACCCGGACAGCCGGGCCCGCCGGGAGCAATGAATCTCCCTGCCTGGAACTATCGAGGACTGGGGTTGGAATCGATAGTAGGCGAACTCCATGACCTGATACGGTCCCACAACCCAGCGGTGGTTTTCTTGAACGAAACGAAAAAGAAGGCTCGGGCTATGGAGAAACTAAAATGGAGTCTTGGTTTCAGAGAGGGAGTGGCTATGGATTGTAAGGGGAGAAGTGGTGGCACGGCTCTATGGTGGAGGGATAATGTGCAAGTGACGGTTCGCCTTGGTGCCAATATTTCATTGATGCAGCGGTGGAGTTCGAAGGCCGATCCTATAGGATCACTGGATTCTATGGGGAGCCTATAATGGAGCTAAGATCTAAATCCTGGGAAGCACTCCGTTACCTCCGAAGACAAGACGATCGTCCATGGATTGTTCTCGGAGATTTTAATGAAGCACTTATGTGACGCCCCCGATTCAATCGTACACTAATCATGCACGCAAATGTGTACGATCAAGATCAGGGACTCACGGGAAGATATCACAACACAACTCTACAAATAAAATAAGTCATACAAGCATCATAATACAAGCCAGGGGCCTCGAGGGCTCGAATACAAGTGCTCGATCATAGACGAGTCAGCGGAAGCAACAATATCTGAGTACAGACATAAGTTAAACAAGTTTGCCTTAAGAAGGCTAGCACAAACTGGGATACAGATCGAAAGAGGCGCAGGCCTCCTGCCTGGGATCCTCCTAACTACTCCTGGTCGTCGTCAGCGGGCTGCACGTAGTAGTAGTCACCTCCGGTGTAGTAGGGGGTCGTCGTCGATGGTGGCGTCTGGCTCCAGGGCTCCAGCATCTGGTTGCGACAACCAGGTAGAAGGGAAAGGGGGAAAAGAGGGAGAAAAGCAACCGTGAGTACTCATCCAAAGTACTCGCAAGCAAGGAGCTACACTACATATGCATGGGTATATGTGTAAGGAGGCCATATCAGTGGACTGAACTGCAGAATGCCAGAATAAGAGGAGGATAGCTAATCCTGCCGAAGACTACGCTTCTGGCAGCCTCCGCCTTACAGCATGTAGAAGAGGGTAGATTGAAGTCCTCCAAGTAGCATCTCCAAGTAGCATCTCCAAATAGCATCTCCAAGTAGCATCTCCAGTAGCATCGCATAGCATAACCCTACCCGGCGATCCTCTCCTCGTCGCCCTGCGGAAAAGCGATCACCGGGTTGTCTGTGGAACTTGGAAGGGTGTGTTTTATTAAGTATCCGGTTCTAGTTGTCATAAGGTCAAGGTACAACTCCAAGTCGTCCTGTTACCGAAGATCACGGCTATTCGAATAGATTAACTTCCCTGCAGGGGTGCACCACATAGCCCAACACGCTCGATCCCATTTGGCCGGACACACTTTCCTGGGTCATGCCCGGCCTCGGAAGATCAACACGTCGCAGCCCCACCTAGGCAAAACAGAGAGGCCAGCACGCCGGTCTAAACCTAAGCGCACAGGGGTCTGGGCCCATCGCCCATAGCACACCTGCACGTTGCGAGGGCGGCCGGAAGCAGAACTAGCCCCCTTAATACAAGAGCAGGCTTACGTTCCAATCCGGCGCGCGCCGCTGCGTCGCTGACGTGTGAAGTGCTTCGGCTGATACCACGACGCTGGGATACCCATAACTACTCACGTGTAGATGGTTAGTGCGTATAGGCCAGTAGCCAGACTCAGATCAAATACCAAGATCTCGTTAAGCGTGTTAAGTATCCGCGAATGCCGAACAAGGCCAGGCCCACCTGTCTCCTAGGTGGTCTCAACCTGCCCTGTCGCTCCGCCACAAAGTAACCGTCGGGGACAGTCGGGAACCCAGGCCCACCTCTACCGGGATGGAGCCACCTGTCCTTTCAGCCCCCAACTCCGAACAGTATCACAGGTAGTGTAACAGTGTAAAGTATATAGTATATGCCCGTGATCACCTCCCGAAGTGATCACAGCCCAGTAGTATAGCATGGCAGACGGACAAGAGTGTAGGGCCACTGATGGAACACTAGCATCCTATACTAAGCATTTAGGATTGCGGGTAAGGTATCAATGACTGTAGCAGCAATGACAGGCTATGCATCAGAATAGGATTAACGGAAAGCAGTAACATGCTACACTACTCTAATGCAAGCAGTATAGAGAAGAGTAGGCGATATCTGGTGATCAAAGGGGGGGCTTGCCTGGTTGCTCAGACAAGGAGGGGTCGTCGGTGACGTAGTCGTACTCGGTGGCATCAGCGTTGGTCTCGTAGTCTACCGGAGATAAGAGGGGGAAGAAACAATGAATACAATGCAAACATAAACACGACGATGCGTGACGTGACAATGAGCGGTGCTAGGTGTGCCCTAACGTGGTATGAGGTGGTACCGGTTAAGGGGGGAAACATCCGGGAAAGTATTCCCGGTGTTTCGCGTTTTCGGGCAGAGGAGCCGGAGGGGGAAAGTTGTGAGTTCGATAGGTTAGGGGTGTGTGGCGGACGAACGGACTGCGTATCCGGATTCGTCTCGTCGTTCTGAGCAACTTTCATGTTGAAAATATTTTAATCCGAGTTACGGATTAAAAGATATGATTTTCTAAAGATTTTATTAATTTTTAGAATTTATTTAACTATTCAATTCTAACATTATCCAGAATAGTGCATGCTGACGTCATCAGCATGACGTCAGCATGACGTCAGCAGTCAACAGGGAGTTGACTGGGTCAATCTGACGTGTGGGTCCCGCATGTCATACACTGTTTTAGTTAACTAACAGTTAATTAGGTTAATTAGTGATTAGGTTAACCTAATTATAATTAATTAACTTAATTAATTCCTTAATTGATTAATTAATTAATTAATTTTATTATTATTATTATTATTTATTTATTTTGATATTCTTTTTTTTAAACGTTTTGGGGCCGTGGGGCCCATCTGTCATAGGCCCCAGGGGCCTTGGCAGGTTTGGTCCAGCGGGTGCGGGCGCACCCGAGCGAGCACTCGCCCGCAGGGCGGGACGAGGCCGCCGGGGCACGGGGCCATGGGGCGCCGGCCGGAGCAGGATGCGGTGGTGGTTCGTGGCCACGGCGAGGCCACGGAGGGGCGTAAGGCGCCGGCCGGCGACAGGGGGCATGGCCAGGGCCGCAAGTACGCGGCCAGAGAGCAGCTCGGGATGGCCGGAGCGGCAGCGGGAGGCGGCTAAGCGGCACCGGACGCGGCCGGAGGTGGGAACCGGACCGGGCGACGGCGACGAGCAGGCTGGTGCGGGGCCGCAGTTGACGACGTTGGCCGGCGAGCAGGGGCAGGGGGAGGTGAAGGCGCGCGCGGGCTACAGCAGGCGCAACTTCGGGTAGGGCGAGCGCGAGCTCGGTCGCGGGGGTTCGACGGAGCGCGTGCGTCGGTGACGAGGGAAAGAGAAGAGGCTGGGGGCCTCACCGAGCAACGTAGGGCACAGGGCAGTGGGGGTCGAGGAGGAGGACGGGGACGGCGTTCCGGCGACGACGGAGTAGCTCCGGCGAATGGCGCTCGGCGACGACGGTTCGTGGCGGCGTCGAGGTCGGTGGAGCGCGTCGGGGAGGAGGCGGGGCGGTTCCGCGCGGCGTCGAGGCGGTGGAGCGCGTCGGGGAGGAGGCGGGGCGGTTCCGCGCGGCGTCGAGGCGGCCGGGATGGTCGACGGGGTCGGGTTGCCGTGGGGAGGTTCATTCCCCCGATCCCGATCTGGATCGGGGAAGGGGAGAGAGATGTGGGGATCGT
>NC_041385.1:842758511-842766548 GCF_002162155.2 Triticum dicoccoides | reverse complement strand
GGGGGTCGGGGTGGCCTAGTAGGGCGCGGGGGTGGGCCGGCCTGGCTGGGACATGGCCTAGTTGGGCCGGGGGCTGCTGGTTCTTTCTTTTTGTTATTTTTGGTTTGCTTTCTTTTTATCTTTTCATAATTTTCTTTTCTGTTTCTTTTAATAATTAATTTATTTTAGTTTTTGTAAAATTTAATTTCAACACCTAAATTAGTATTTAGGAATACAACACTGCCACATTAATTTGGACAGCTAAATAAAATAGTTTAATATTTTATAATTTGAAAAAGGTATTAAATTAAATGTTTTGTTGCTGCTTTAATTACCTTAGTGCATCTAAACACTTTACAAAAATGTGGTTTCTGTATCAATATTATTTATGATTTATTTTCTACAACTTGAACATTTTAGTTTTAAAGTTTGAAAACTTTTGTTGTTTGCCTATATTTTAAATTTGAATTTGAATCGTTTTGAACTAACGCGAGTTTATCAACAGTAACCGAGGTGACGTGGCATCATTAGTAAAGGTTTACTGTAGCTTAATTATCCGGGCGTCACAATTCTCCTCCACTACAAGAAATCTCGTCCCGAGATTTTAAGAGGTGGAGTAAGGGGAAAGATCTGGTTACGAAATTCTAACGAGTCTTCTCGGTCTTGGCTTCCCTTTCGAAGAGGTTGATCCCTTTCGTTGATGTCTTCATTTCACTGCTTCAAGTCACCATGATCAATTTGTCATCCCTTCTTCGGGATCTCCATCGTACTTACGAATAGGTAAGGGGCAGCTCTACAACGATAGGATGTTACAAGGGAAAATCTTCTGGGGGTTTCCCAAGTATGAACATATGAGTATCTCTCGAGTTGAACAAATGAAACACATCGAGAGCAAAGTAAGACGGTGCAATAAGAAGTTTCAAGCGGATAGGCAATCGTTCATTGCCTGAAACAGAGTGTGAATGGGGTTCAGAGCAACGGGAATAAGTATTGTGTCCGATACCAGAATTGATCACTAGGAAGGTGGCTCGCAAATTACATACGAAGTCAAGCTATAGGAATAACGTTGGCAACAGGGTGTATAGGAGAGTCAGGTTTCGATCCTGTGAAACTGTGGGTTATGGGCCCACCATGTGGTTCTTTTTTTTTATAATAGGAGCAGTGACATCTTGCACGGTCATGATAGCAAGGTGTGTCAAAGGGTAGCCTGTCAGACATGTCGGCAACAACATCGATACCAAGGGCGAGGGACGAAGAGAACCATTTTCCTGCTCGTTGAACGAGGCGGGCCAATAGGCAAAGTTCTCGTCCATCGGTGGTTACCGGAATGTTTTCAACAATAGTAACAGGGTCTTGCTGACAGAGTTGTACACCGAGGTGTTTACATAAGCAGGAGAATATTACTGCTTAGATCATATAGATCACAAGAAAGGTTAAACAAAACAATGGAAAGGAGAAGGTGCTCATCAGATCAAATAGAACAATGGAATGGAAAATGTGTTTATACACATATTTCAGGGGTATATCCATCCCAAGGACAAGCAGAGCATGATATCCATGACAGGATATTATGTAGAAAACTCCTTAGGTAGGGGAGAGAAATTTCATGACATTACCCATACAACGGTGCTTGGATAATTGAGCAAGAAACATTTAGCATTGGGCTTCAAATGTTCTTATTGAAAATCGGAGTACCACAGGCATGCTTCGAGATAGCATTGACATGGTCATTAGGTGAAGATCAGACTTTGGAAACACAAAGGATCCATCAGGAACAACTTATAGAATAAGTCTTCCAATTTCCTCACGGAAGAATGACTAACACTGCTAAAAGGAAGAACTATAACAATAGGCCCTCCGGGCAGGTGTGTTAGGATGACATCACCTTATCGGGTTAAAGACCAATGAATATGTTCAAACCATCACATCTGACCAAGGTTTAGGTATGATTGGTGTCAGGATACCTCGGGCTCAGGATGCCTAAGAAGAAAGGTGTAACACAAATTGATGGGATAACACTGTAAGATTCTCGGGAAATGAACCATGAAGTGATTTCCGTTAACAAGAGTTCATCATTATCCCCAGAGAGGACAAGGAGGTGGATGATGAACTCAACGACAATTCTTCGAGATTTCCAAAAGATGGATTTCCACAATTAAGTGAACAAGGAGATAACATTTGTCAGATCAAATGATATAAGGAAGTAAGCTCGAGGAAAACATACACAATTAAACATTGGTTGAAAGGTGCACCCGAAATATGGGTTGGGTTGCACGACCAATGTCAGAATGGTGATTCAATAATCAACAGTCTAAGAATGAACGACCGACCATTAACTTCAAAGCAATATGGTTGCTAGAAGTTTTGGGATTACACATCACAGTCTATTTGTCGGTGTTTAGAAATAACACGGTGACCAGGAAAAGAATGGTGATGGTGATAAGTATCACTTGTATCAAGGATTCTCCAGAGGTGGTGAAATTCTCACAACATTGAGGACATAAGAGATGTTAATGTTCCAAGGTAAAGAAGAACAATGCCGGGTAGCAGTGATCTCAAAGTTTACACAAAACACGAACAAGTTGTGTTGAACGGAAGGCAATAAAGTGGTCGATGAGAACAGGAATCATCGAGGGGCAAGGATGGTATTACCCATCATGAATTCAATTGAATTCCTGGAAGAGCTCATAAGGTTGATGATGATCACGACACAATTGTCGAGAGATTTCATGCAGATGTAGTCAATCAGCGACGACATCAAGTCAAAGGAATGATGAAGCAAGAGGTTATTGGAACCACCGTTACGACACAAACTCGAACTCAAGCTTGTTGTTTAAGGTGAAAGGGTATGACGAGGACAATCGACGTAAGGTTAGTTCATCGTCGAAAATTGGTGCTCCGAAAATAAGGACCAGGTAGCCCCGTTAGAATTCGTCACGATAACGATATAGCCAAACAGGCTAGGAATGGCGTGATCGGGTACCAACTCGTACTTATAGAAGCTTACTGAAGAGTTGTTGAACCGAAGAGCGGACTCGGTTCAGTTATCGGTGTCTTTGAGTGTTCAATAACTCAGAGCCCGCGAAAAATTGGAATCAGTGGGAAGGTAGCACTTGATGAAGAACGCATAAGGAGTTATGCAGTTCCATGATAATCTCGAGATACCAGGGGGTAATACTCGACACAAGATCAAAGTAAAGGTGGGACTGGTGTATTGATCCATAGAAGACAATTGTTTTAACTTGTCCGAGAAATGAGATCAAAGAAGAACAATCATGGTCGGAACCACGGTTGCAAAAGGCCAGATCCTAGATATAAGATGAACTTATACCAAAGGAATAATTTATTTAAAAGAAGCTTTAATGATAAGATCTACATCGTGTCCATGGGCATGAACACAAGTTCAAGGTCGACTCCCACTTCTCCAATGCATAACCTTTCATTCACTTCTCACGTTCGATGAAGTTGCAGTGTTGAAATTTTATCTGGTGAAGCACCAGAAGAGTATGACTCGTGAAAACTTTCGGGTTCACACGGTTTAGAGAAGGCATATGTTCAACCCACAGGGGCTTCTTAGAAACGTATACCACAAGTTTCAAGAGTAATTAACACAAGCTCGAAAGTAGAGCAAGGTTGAGAAAGTAGATGATACAATTACCAAGGGCATTATGTATCCAAGGGAAGGCTCACAAGGTTATTGAATATGAAGGATGCTGACGGATAAAATCCAACAATGGGCCTGATGGTCCACAAGGGATCTGACGTGAGCATCGGTACTCAACTAGAGGAAGAAGAGTGCAAGGAGATCAAATTATAGAAACAACTGACTAACTCAATTGTCAAATGCAAAGGAATTATGATTTCCAATTCAAGGGATCAGAAGCAATGCTCTGATTAGGGATGGATAAGTTGAATAGCCTTAGGGTACAATCAACGACAATTGGATTGGTCGAGAACCAATTCCAGTTAAAAGAATGGAAGCTCAGCCGGAAAGGTAATTTATAAGGATCAATGATGATTGCGTGTATTCGCAACATATTGAGTCAACAGACTCAAAATGATAATGACAAGGAATGCCTATAAGATTTCTATACTTACGGGATTAATCATAATGAAAGCAAACAAGAAATTCCAGAGCAATATGTTGCTGAGGATTTTCGGAATATCGGGTGGTATTTCGAAGACTTTTGTGTAACACATGAACAACTGGGGATGAGCGGATACTCGATAAGTGCAAGAATTTATTTGAAGGGGGTATTCATGTGGCAAAGAACTGCTAGGCAGTAGGCACAAAGTATTCTCGGAACAATAGAGAAAACTTCGGGGTATCTTGTAATAACAAGATCAATGGGGGATGATCATATGAATGGCAAGTGTAAGTAGTTATCCATACGGATTTATCGGTGGTCAGGAATAGCAAAAGTGATGGGCACAAAGTCTCGAGAGAACATCAGAGAGTATCTTCGGAATCTTCTGATGTAGCAGGCGATCCTCTGCAGTAAGGGGCTCTCCGGGTGGATGCGATCACGAGATCCTAATCTTAGAGTTAGCAAATTCATTTAACCCGAATAGTAGAGAGAACAGAGTCCCAGAGTATAGGTCGAGGAGTAAAAGATCCTACTACCACCCGATGGCGACGTGGGCCCATGGGCCACACAGCCATGTTAGTAAAAGTTTTTCAACGACTAGACTCGACTTCGGCCAAGGAGTTGGAAAGGGGATTCCTACAGGCAGTCGGCTCTGATACCAACTTGTGACGCCCCCGATTCAATCGTACACTAATCATGCACGCAGATGTGTACGATCAAGATCAGGGACTCATGGGAAGATATCACAACACAACTCTACAAATAAAATAAGTCATACAAGCATCATAATACAAGCCAGGGGCCTCGAGGGCTCGAATACAAGTGCTCGATCATAGACGAGTCAGCGGAAGCAACAATATCTGAGTACAGACATAAGTTAAACAAGTTTGCCTTAAGAAGGCTAGCACAAACTGGGATACAGATCGAAAGAGGCGCAGGCCTCCTGCCTGGGATCCTCCTAACTACTCCTGGTCGTCGTCGTCAGCCTGCACGTAGTAGTAGGCACCTCCAATGTAGTAGTCGTCGTCGACGCTGGCTCCTGGCTCCTGGACTCCAGCATCTGGTTGCGACAACCAGAAAGAAAGGAAAGGGGAAAAAAGGGGGGAGAAAGCAACCGTGAGTACTCATCCAAAGTACTCGCAAGCAAGGAGCTACACTACAAATGCATGGGTATATGTGTAAAGAGGCCATATCAGTGGACTGAACTGCAGAATGCCAGAATAAGAGGGGGATAGCTAATCCTGTCGAAGACTACGCTTCTGGCAGCCTCCGTCTTGCAGCATGTAGAAGAGAGTAGATTGAAGTCCTCCAACTAGCATCTCCAAGTAGCATATCCAGGTAGCATCTCCAAGCGCATCTCCAGTCGCATCGCATAGCATAATCCTACCCGGCGATCCTCTCCTCGTCGCCCTGCGGAAAAGCGATCACCGGGTTGTCTGTGGAACTTGGAAGGGTGTGTTTTATTAAGTATCCGGTTCTAGTTGTCATAAGGTCAAGGTACAACTCCAAGTCGTCCTGTTACCGAAGATCACGGCTATTCGAATAGATTAACTTCCCTGCAGGGGTGCACCACATAGCCCAACACGCTCGATCCCATTTGGCCGGACACACTTTCCTGGGTCATGCCCGGCCTCGGAAGATCAACACGTCGCAGCCCCACCTAGGCAAAACAGAGAGGCCAGCACGCCGGTCTAAACCTAAGCGCACAGGGGTCTGGGCCCATCGCCCATAGCACACCTGCATGTTGCGAGGGCGGCCGGAAGCAGAACTAGCCCCCTTAATACAAGAGCAGGCTTACGTTCCAATCCGGCGCGCGCCGCTCCGTCGCTGACGTATGAAGTGCTTCGGCTGATACCACGACGCCGGGATACCCATAACTACTCCCGCGTAGATGGTTAGTGCGTATAGGCCAGTAGCCAGACTCAGATCAAATACCAAGATCTCGTTAAGCGTGTTAAGTATCCGCGAATGCCGAACAAGGCCAGGCCCACCTGTCTCCTAGGTGGTCTCAACCTGCCCTGTCGCTCCGCCACAAAGTAACCGTCGGGGACCGTCGGGAACCCAGGCCCACCTCTACCGGGATGGAGCCACCTGTCCTTTCAGCCCCCAACTCCGAACAATATCACAGGTAGTGTAACAGTGTAAAGTATATAGTATATGCCCGTGATCACCTCCCGAAGTGATCACAGCCCAGTAGTATAGCATGGCAGACGGACAAGAGTGTAGGGCCACTGATGGAACACTAGCATCCTATACTAAGCATTTAGGATTGCGGGTAAGGTATCAATGACTGTAGCAGCAATGACAGGCTATGCATCAGAATAGGATTAACGGAAAGCAGTAACATGCTACACTACTCTAATGCAAGCAGTATAGAGAAGAGTAGGCGATATCTGGTGATCAAAGGGGGGGCTTGCCTGGTTGCTCAGACAAGGAGGGGTCGTCGGTGACGTAGTCGTACTCGGTGGCATCAGCGTCGGTCTCGTAGTCTACCGGAGATAAGAGGGGGAAGAAACAATGAATACAATGCAAACATAAACACGACGATGCGTGACGTGACAATGAGCGGTGCTAGGTGTGCCCTAACGTGGTATGAGGTGGTATCGGTTAAGGGGGGAAACATCCGGGAAAGTATTCCCGGTGTTTCGCGTTTTCGGGCAGAGGAGCCGGAGGGGGAAAGTTGCGAGTTCGATAGGTTAGGGGTGTGTGGCGGACGAACGGACTGCGTATCCGGATTTGTCTCGTCGTTCTGGGCAACTTTCATGTTGAAAATATTTTAATCCGAGTTACGGATTAAAAGATATGATTTTCTAAAGATTTTATTAATTTTTAGAATTTATTTAACTATTCAATTCTAACATTATCCAGAATAGTGCATGCTGACGTCATCATGACGTCAGCATGACGTCAGCAGTCAACAGGGAGTTGACTGGGTCAATCTGACGTGTGGGTCCCGCATGTCATACACTGTTTTAGTTAACTAACAGTTAATTAGGTTAATTAGTGATTAGGTTAACCTAATTATAATTAATTAACTTAATTAATTCCTTAATTAATTAATTAATTAATTAATTTTATTATTATTATTATTTATTTATTTATTTTGATATTCTTTTTTTTAAACGTTTTGGGGCCGTGGGGCCCATCTGTCATAGGCCCCAGGGGCCTTGGCAGGTTTGGTCCAGCGGGTGCGGGCGCACCCGAGCGAGCACTCGCCCGCAGGGCGGGACGAGGCCGCCGGGGCACGGGGCCATGGGGCGCCGGCCGGAGCAGGATGCGGTGGTGGTTCGTGGCCACGGCGAGGCCACGGAGGGGCGCAAGGCGCCGGCCGGCGACAGGGGGCATGGCCAGGGCCGCAAGTACGCGGCCAGAGAGCAGCTCGGGATGGCCGGAGCGGCAGCGGGAGGCGGCTAAGCGGCACCGGACGCGGCCGGAGGTGGGAACCGGATCGGGCGACGGCGACGAGCAGGCTGGTGCGGGGCCGCAGTTGACGACGTTGGCCGGCGAGCAGGGGCAGGGGGAGGTGAAGGCGCGCGCGGGCTACAGCAGGCGCAACTTCGGGTAGGGCGAGCGCGAGCTCGGTCGCGGGGGTTCGGCGGAGCGCGTGCGTTCGGTGACGAGGGAAAGAGAAGAGGCTGGGGGCCTCACCGAGCAACGTAGGGCACAGGGCAGTGGGGGTCGAGGAGGAGGACGGGGACGGCGTTCCGGCGACGACGGAGTAGCTCCGGCGAATGGCGCTCGGCGACGACGGTTCGTGGCGGCGTCGAGGTCGGTGGAGCGCGTCGGGGAGGAGGCGGGGCGGTTCCGCGCGGTGTCGAGGCGGTGGAGCGCGTCGGGGAGGAGGCGGGGCGGTTCCGCGCGGCGTCGAGGCGGCCGGGATGGTCGACGGGGTCGGGTTGCCGTGGGGAGGTTCATTCCCCCGATCCCGATCTGGATCGGGGAAGGGGAGAGAGATGTGGGGATCGTGGGG
>NC_041385.1:842755185-842758501 GCF_002162155.2 Triticum dicoccoides | reverse complement strand
TTTCCACAATTAAGTGAACAAGGAGATAACATTTGTCAGATCAAATGATATAAGGAAGTAAGCTCGAGGAAAACATACACAATTAAACATTGGTTGAAAGGTGCACCCGAAATATGGGTTGGGTTGCACGACCAATGTCAGAATGGTGATTCAATAATCAACAGTCTAAGAATGAACGACCGACCATTAACTTCAAAGCAATAGGGTTGCTAGAAGTTTTGGGATTACACATCACAGTCTATTTGTCGGTGTTTAGAAATAACACGGTGACCAGGAAAAGAATGGTGATGGTGATAAGTATCACTTGTATCAAGAATTCTCCAGAGGTGGTGAAATTCTCACAACATTGAGGACATAAGAGATGTTAATGTTCCAAGGTAAAGAAGAACAATGCCGGGTAGCAGTGATCTCAAAGTTTACACAAAACACGAACAAGTTGTGTTGAACGGAAGGCAATAAAGTGGTCGATGAGAACAGGAATCATCGAGGGGCAAGGATGGTATTACCCATCATGAATTCAATTGTATTCCTGGAAGAGCTCATAAGGTTGATGATGATCACGACACAATTGTCGAGAGATTTCATGCAGATGTAGTCAATCAGCGACGACATCAAGGCAAAGGAATGATGAAGCAAGAGGTTATTGGAACCACCGTTACGACACAAACTCGAACTCAAGCTTGTTGTTTAAGGTGAAAGGGTATGACGAGGACAATCGACGTAAGGTTAGTTCATCGTCGAAAATTGGTGCTCCGAAAATAAGGACCAGGTAGCCCCGTTAGAATTCGTCACGATAACGATATAGCCAAACAGGCTAGGAATGGCGTGATCGGGTACCAACTCGTACTTATAGAAGCTTACTGAAGAGTTGTTGAACCGAAGAGCGGACTCGGTTCAGTTATCGGTGTCTTTGAGTGTTCAATAACTCAGAGCCCGCGAAAAATTGGAATCAGTGGGAAGGTAGCACTTGATGAAGAACGCATAAGGAGTTATGCAGTTCCATGATAATCTCGAGATACCAGGGGGTAATACTCGACACAAGATCAAAGTAAAGGTGGGACTGGTGTATTGATCCATAGAAGACAATTGTTTTAACTTGTCCGAGAAATGAGATCAAAGAAGAACAATCATGGTCGGAACCACGGTTGCAAAAGGCCAGATCCTAGATATAAGATGAACTTATACCAAAGGAATAATTTATTTAAAAGAAGCTTTAATGATAAGATCTACATCGTGTCCATGGGCATGAACACAAGTTCAAGGTCGACTCCCACTTCTCCAATGCATAACCTTTCATTCACTTCTCACGTTCGATGAAGTTGCAGTGTTGAAATTTTATCTGGTGAAGCACCAGAAGAGTATGACTCGTGAAAACTTTCGGGTTCACACGGTTTAGAGAAGGCATATGTTCAACCCACAGGGGCTTCTTAGAAACGTATACCACAAGTTTCAAGAGTAATTAACACAAGCTCGAAAGTAGAGCAAGGTTGAGAAAGTAGATGATACAATTACCAAGGGCATTATGTATCCAAGGGAAGGCTCACAAGGTTATTGAATATGAAGGATGCTGACGGATAAAATCCAACAATGGGCCTGATGGTCCACAAGGGATCTGACGTGAGCATCGGTACTCAACTAGAGGAAGAAGAGTGCAAGGAGATCAAATTATAGAAACAACTGACTAACTCAATTGTCAAATGCAAAGGAATTATGATTTCCAATTCAAGGGATCAGAAGCAATGCTCTGATTAGGGATGGATAAGTTGAATAGCCTTAGGGTACAATCAACGACAATTGGATTGGTCGAGAACCAATTCCAGTTAAAAGAATGGAAGCTCAGCCGGAAAGGTAATTTATAAGGATCAATGATGATTGCGTGTATTCGCAACATATTGAGTCAACAGACTCAAAATGATAATGACAAGGAATGCCTATAAGATTTCTATACTTACGGGATTAATCATAATGAAAGCAAACAAGAAATTCCAGAGCAATATGTTGCTGAGGATTTTCGGAATATCGGGTGGTATTTCGAAGACTTTTGTGTAACACATGAACAACTGGGGATGAGCGGATACTCGATAAGTGCAAGAATTTATTTGAAGGGGGTATTCATGTGGCAAAGAACTGCTAGGCAGTAGGCACAAAGTATTCTCGGAACAATAGAGAAAACTTCGGGGTATCTTGTAATAACAAGATCAATGGGGGATGATCATATGAATGGCAAGTGTAAGTAGTTATCCATACGGATTTATCGGTGGTCAGGAATAGCAAAAGTGATGGGCACAAAGTCTCGAGAGAACATCAGAGAGTATCTTCGGAATCTTCTGATGTAGCAGGCGATCCTCTGCAGTAAGGGGCTCTCCGGGTGGATGCGATCACGAGATCCTAATCTTAGAGTTAGCAAATTCATTTAACCCGAATAGTAGAGAGAACAGAGTCCCAGAGTATAGGTCGAGGAGTAAAAGATCCTACTACCACCCGATGGCGACGTGGGCCCATGGGCCACACAGCCATGTTAGTAAAAGTTTTTCAACGACTAGACTCGACTTCGGCCAAGGAGTTGGAAAGGGGATTCCTACAGGCAGTCGGCTCTGATACCAACTTGTGACGCCCCCGATTCAATCGTACACTAATCATGCACGCAGATGTGTACGATCAAGATCAGGGACTCATGGGAAGATATCACAACACAACTCTACAAATAAAATAAGTCATACAAGCATCATAATACAAGCCAGGGGCCTCGAGGGCTCGAATACAAGTGCTCGATCATAGACGAGTCAGCGGAAGCAACAATATCTGAGTACAGACATAAGTTAAACAAGTTTGCCTTAAGAAGGCTAGCACAAACTGGGATACAGATCGAAAGAGGCGCAGGCCTCCTGCCTGGGATCCTCCTAACTACTCCTGGTCGTCGTCAGCGGGCTGCACGTAGTAGTAGGCACCTCCGGTGTAGTAGGGGGTCGTCGTCGATGGTGGCGTCTGGCTCCAGGGCTCCAGCATCTGGTTGCGACAACCAGGTAGAAGGGAAAGGGGGAAAAGAGGGAGAAAAGCAACCGTGAGTACTCATCCAAAGTACTCGCAAGCAAGGAGCTACACTACATATGCATGGGTATATGTGTAAGGAGGCCATATCAGTGGACTGAACTGCAGAATGCCAGAATAAGAGGAGGATAGCTAATCCTGCCGAAGACTACGCTTCTGGCAGCCTCCGCCTTACAGCATGTAGAAGAGGGTAGATTGAAGTCCTCCAAGTAGCATCTCCAAGTAGCATCTCCAAATAGCATCTCCAAGTAGCATCTCCAGTAGCATC
>NC_041385.1:842751194-842754986 GCF_002162155.2 Triticum dicoccoides | reverse complement strand
CATAGCATAACCCTACCCGGCGATCCTCTCCTCGTCGCCCTGCGGAAAAGCGATCACCGGGTTGTCTGTGGAACTTGGAAGGGTGTGTTTTATTAAGTATCCGGTTCTAGTTGTCATAAGGTCAAGGTACAACTCCAAGTCGTCCTGTTACCGAAGATCACGGCTATTCGAATAGATTAACTTCCCTGCAGGGGTGCACCACATAGCCCAACACGCTCGATCCCATTTGGCCGGACACACTTTCCTGGGTCATGCCCGGCCTCGGAAGATCAACACGTCGCAGCCCCACCTAGGCAAAACAGAGAGGCCAGCACGCCGGTCTAAACCTAAGCGCACAGGGGTCTGGGCCCATCGCCCATAGCACACCTGCACGTTGCGAGGGCGGCCGGAAGCAGAACTAGCCCCCTTAATACAAGAGTAGGCTTACGTTCCAATCCGGCGCGCGCCGCTGCGTCGCTGACGTCTGAAGTGCTTCGGCTGATACCACGACGCCGGGATACCCATAACTACTCCCGCGTAGATGGTTAGTGCGTATAGGCCAGTAGCCAGACTCAGATCAAATACCAAGATCTCGTTAAGCGTGTTAAGTATCCGCGAATGCCGAACAAGGCCAGGCCCACCTGTCTCCTAGGTGGTCTCAACCTGCCCTGTCGCTCCGCCACAAAGTAACCGTCGGGGACCGTCGGGAACCCAGGCCCACCTCTACCGGGATGGAGCCACCTGTCCTTTCAGCCCCCAACTCCGAACAATATCACAGGTAGTGTAACAGTGTAAAGTATATAGTATATGCCCGTGATCACCTCCCGAAGTGATCACAGCCCAGTAGTATAGCATGGCAGACGGACAAGAGTGTAGGGCCACTGATGGAACACTAGCATCCTATAATAAGCATTTAGGATTGCGGGTAAGGTATCAATGACTGTAGCAGCAATGACAGGCTATGCATCAGAATAGGATTAACGGAAAGCAGTAACATGCTACACTACTCTAATGCAAGCAGTATAGAGAAGAGTAGGCGGTATCTGGTGATCAAAGGGGGGGCTTGCCTGGTTGCTCAGACAAGGAGGGGTCGTCGGTGACGTAGTCGTACTCGGTGGCATCAGCGTCGGTCTCGTAGTCTACCGGAGATAAGAGGGGGAAGAAACAATGAATACAATGCAAACATAAACACGACGATGCGTGACGTGACAATGAGCGGTGCTAGGTGTGCCCTAACGTGGTATGAGGTGGTACCGGTTAAGGGGGGAAACATCCGGGAAAGTATTCCCGGTGTTTCGCGTTTTCGGGCAGAGGAGCCGGAGGGGGAAAGTTGCGAGTTCGATAGGTTAGGGGTGTGTGGCGGACGAACGGACTGCGTATCCGGATTCGTCTCGTCGTTCTGAGCAACTTTCATGTTGAAAATATTTTAATCCGAGTTACGGATTAAAAGATATGATTTTCTAAAGATTTTATTAATTTTTAGAATTTATTTAACTATTCAATTCTAACATTATCCAGAATAGTGCATGCTGACGTCTGACGTCAGCATGACGTCAGCAGTCAACAGGGAGTTGACTGGGTCAATCTGACGTGTGGGTCCCGCATGTCATACACTGTTTTAGTTAACTAACAGTTAATTAGGTTAATTAGTGATTAGGTTAACCTAATTATAATTAATTAACTTAATTAATTCCTTAATTAATTAATTAATTAATTAATTTTATTATTATTATTATTATTTATTTATTTTGATATTCTTTTTTTAAACGTTTTGGGGCCGTGGGGCCCATCTGTCATAGGCCCCAGGGGCCTTGGCAGGTTTGGTCCAGCGGGTGCGGGCGCACCCGAGCGAGCACTCGCCCGCAGGGCGGGACGAGGCCGCCGGGGCACGGGGCCATGGGGCGCCGGCCGGAGCAGGATGCGGTGGTGGTTCGTGGCCACGGCGAGGCCACGGAGGGGCGCAAGGCGCCGGCCGGTGACAGGGGGCATGGCCAGGGCCGCAAGTACGCGGCCAGAGAGCAGCTCGGGATGGCCGGAGCGGCAGCGGGAGGCGGCTAAGCGGCACCGGACGCGGCCGGAGGTGGGAACCGGACCGGGCGACGGCGACGAGCAGGCTGGTGCGGGGCCGCAGTTGACGACGTTGGCCGGCGAGCAGGGGCAGGGGGAGGTGAAGGCGCGCGCGGGCTACAGCAGGCGCAACTTCGTGTAGGGCGAGCGCGAGCTCGGTCGCGGGGGTTCGGCGGAGCGCGTGCGTTCGGTGACGAGGGAAAGAGAAGAGGCTGGGGGCCTCACCGAGCAACGTAGGGCACAGGGCAGTGGGGGTCGAGGAGGAGGACGGGGACGGCGTTCCGGCGACGACGGAGTAGCTCCGGCGAATGGCGTTCGGCGACGACGGTTCGTGGCGGCGTCGAGGTCGGTGGAGCGCGTCGGGGAGGAGGCGGGGCGGTTCCGCGCGGCGTCGAGGCGGTGGAGCGCGTCGGGGAGGAGGCGGGGCGGTTCCGCGCGGCGTCGAGGCGGCCGGGATGGTCGACGGGGTCGGGTTGCCGTGGGGAGGTTCATTCCCCCGATCCCGATCTGGATCGGGGAAGGGGAGAGAGATGTGGGGATCATGGGGAGTGGGATGGGGTTAGGGTTTGACCAGGGGGGTCGGGGTGGCCTAGTAGGGCGCGGGGGTGGGCCGGCCTGGCTGGGACATGGCCTAGTTGGGCCAGGGGCTGCTGGTTCTTTCTTTTTGTTATTTTTGGTTTGCTTTCTTTTTATCTTTTCATAATTTTCTTTTCTGTTTCTTTTAATAATTAATTTATTTTAGTTTTTGTAAAATTTAATTTCAACACCTAAATTAGTATTTAGGAATACAACACTGCCACATTAATTTGGACAGCTAAATAAAATAGTTTAATATTTTATAATTTGAAAAAGGTATTAAATTAAATGTTTTGTTGCTGCTTTAATTACCTTAGTGCATCTAAACACTTTACAAAAATGTGGTTTCTGTATCAATATTATTTATGATTTATTTTCTACAACTTGAACATTTTAGTTTTAAAGTTTGAAAACTTTTGTTGTTTGCCTATATTTTAAATTTGAATTTGAATCGTTTTGAACTAACGCGAGTTTATCAACAGTAACCGAGGTGACGTGGCATCATTAGTAAAGGTTTACTGTAGCTTAATTATCCGGGCGTCACAACTTATGCTGACCGAGCAACACGGCAGTAATCTAAGAAGCTTTGAGCAAATGGATGCCTTCAGAGAGTGTTTGGCCGACTGTGGCCTGGCTGACTTGGGTTTTCTTGGGTACCCATTCACATGGGACAACCGTCGGGAAAGGTCTGACAACATTCAAGTGAGGCTGGATAGAGCTGTGTGCAACGATGACTTCCTTGGCTTGTATCCTCATACAACGGTTGAACATGTCATAACTGAGGAATCTGATCACAATGCCATTGTTGTTAAGGCGCGGGAGACGGCTCCTGTTGCAGGCCAGAATGAACCAAGGCAGTTTATGTTCGAGGAGATTTGGACAAAGCATGAGGGTTATGATCCTATGTTCACTGGCACTAGTAGAAAAACACCTATTAGTCCCGGTTCGTAAGGGCCTTTAGTCCCGGTTCATGAACCGGGACTAATGGGTCGTTACTAATACCTCCCCCCTTTAGTCCCGGTTCTAACACGAACCGGGACAGATGGTCCTCCACGTGGCCGATGCGCCGAGCCCAGGCAGGGGGGCCTTTGGTCCCGGTTGGTGGCACTAACCGGGACCAAAAGGCATCCACGCGTCAGCATTCCAGTGGCTGGGGTTTTTGTTTTTTTT
>NC_041385.1:842730192-842751177 GCF_002162155.2 Triticum dicoccoides | reverse complement strand
TGGCTGGGTTTTTTTTGAAGGGGGGGGGGTGGGGGTTTTGGGGGGTTAATTTAGGTGTTTCATATATTGTGTTAGCTAGCTAATTAATAGAGAGAAGTGTCCTCTCTTATGTCCGTGCTTGGTCGACGCTACGTACTATATACATATAGCCCTCGACACGCTAGCTAGTAAGAAAATGAAGGGAACCATTGAGTACAGAAGTTCGTCATGCATACCGAGAGAAATGATCGATCGACCTCTCCTTCTCCGAGAGATTGGTCGAACAACAAGTTTTTGTATCATGTACGTCCGACGCTACTGGCTACATACATGTACAATATATAAGATCTCTCAATTACAGTCCCCTAGCATTTGAAATCAACTTCCACATGGTATTCTCCGGCTTTATTGATGACGTGGTCAAGAAAGAATCCCGCCAATTCCTCTTGAATTGCTTTCATGTGATCTGGTTCTAGGAGTTCATTCCACATCTGCCACGTCTAATTTGAAGAAGGGGGTTAATTAATACATATATATGAATGAAACTCAACAGAAATGATGGTGTAATAAAATGAAATTGTGAATATTATTGCTTACGCACTTCATATTATCTTTGAGAGTAGCCCCGCTTGTTTTTCAAAGTCGCGGTGTGGATGAACTCGCACACGTAGTATCCACATAAATCATTCCCTTGTTCCTGCCACAAACACTTTACGAGAAATAGAGGTCAATCGAACTGATAATGAAGCATTATAAATGGCATTGATGAAACTATAGCTATAGAATCAACGGGAGATGTGCGCAACTAGCTAGCCAGTAGTACTTACTTTCGGGTATGTATATCGCAGCTCCTTCGACAGTCCCGGAGCTTCTGCGGTGAACTGTTTCCAAACCCTGCAAGACAAAGAAAATAATTATTATTACTTGAGATATCAGGAAATGAACAAAAAGTTGCCGATATGGTGTGATAATGATCGATTGAACTTACTTGCTGAGCATTTCAGTCATGTCCGCATAGGTTTTGGGATCTTTCCGTCTCGAGTCTAAGACGGTTACTAGTCCACGCTCAAGCTTAATCTCCAGAAGAATATAGTGGTACCTGCGCACGCATGCATAACTCATCAATTACATTACTATAACCTCGCTCGAGTAATAAGGGAAACCGAATATGCAAACGATAGTAACACTCACTTACCGTTGTAAGGAAAGAGTATGGTATCTTTGTTTTGATTTTTGATCAACGATTGTAGCAAGTTGTCCTCGGCCTCTTTGACGTGCTTTTCAACCAGAAATACATCTATGATATTTGTGTTAATGAACCCAATATCATAAATTTCATTTTTTTTTGCACTCAACGATCTTCAATCTGCATAATATATTGAGGATAATTAACTATAAATACATGCAATGAAAGAGCCGAGCTATATATAGAGACTTAATGACAGAAATAGTACTTACAGGCAGTAGCAAAAGACCGTTAATTTATCGAGGGCCTTTTGATTGAAGAACTCGAAGAACTCCTCAAATGGAACAGGCAACAGATCATTTCCAACGAGGTCGTGCTCCTCTTTAATTCTCAGATACAAAGTATTCGTCCCCCCAGACTCTCTGCAGGTTTTCATGTATCAAGTATGGAATCTTCGCATCATCGTTGTTAGAGATTTTCATCTTTGACAAGAGGCTTCCCGTACTCGTATTTGTGTTCTTCCACCTCCATGAAATCAGGAAGTGCATCGTCAGGCAGGTAATCTTGTAGATTGCCATAACCGGCCACCATCCCCGGAACATTAGCGACGATGTTGCCGCTAGACACATTGAGCGGGGGGCATGATTGGTTTGCTTGTTTGCCGAGCTGGTCAATTTTTTTCGCAGCTGCTCGTTCTTTTTCTCTTTGATGTCTGACAGTACTTCCCAACCGCTCCGCTTGGAGATATGTCTGTTCAGTAATGCGCTCATAGTTGGTTCTCAGCGGAGAATTTGCCGGTTTCCTCAGGGCATCGAGAGTGCGCTTTGCTTTCACCGGATCTACCTTCTCCTCCGAAGGTGGATGTCTCTTTGCTTTCACCCCTTCAAAGAACTCCTTCACATGGGTCCGCACGATCGTATCGTTTTCCTCCTCGGTCCTCTCGTAGGGTAACTTCTCTAGAGGCTTTAGAGGTGCACCGTATCTGTATTGCCTCTCTCCTCTTCTTGTGCTGCTAGACGCTGGAGCAGACGGAGAGGCTGCGGCATCTGTCTTCTTTCGTGCTTGCTTATGAGGCGGAGGAGAAGGACTACGACGCGCCGGAGCAGCCGGGGCGGCGGCGGATCTCTTCCGCCCTTGCTGGCGAGGCGGAGAAGGAGGAGGCTGCTGGCTGCTCGGGAGCGCCGGCGCAGGCGGAGAAGGAGGCGGAGTGCCGCCACGCGTGCCCTGATCGTCACTCGCCGGAGGAGGAGGCGGTGGAGGAGGCGGAGTGCCCTGACTCACCAGAGGAGGAGGAGGAGGCGGAGGCGTCTAGTTCGGAAGGTTGATGAGCTCCTTCCGCCATAGGCATGGAGTCTTCAGAGCAGAACCCAGCCTAGTCTCCCCTTCACCGGTCGGGTGGTCAAGCAGGAGGTCCTCAAATCCCTCCGTTATTTCATCCACCATCACCTTAGCATATCCTTCTGGAATCGGCTGGCAGTGATAAGTTGTGCCAGGTCCACTAGGATAAACTGTTGGGGAACGTAGTAATTTCAAAAAAATTCCTACGCACACGCAAGATCATGGTGATGGCATAGCAACGAGAGGGGAGAGTATTGTCCACGTACCCTCGTAGACCGTAAGCAGAAGCGTTATGACAACGCGGTTGATGTAGTCGTACGTCTTCACGATCCGACCGATCCAAGTATCGAACGTACGGCACCTCCGAGTTCAGCACACGTTCAGCTCGATGACGATCCCCGGACTCCGATCCAGCAAAGCGTCGGGGATGAGTTCCGTCAGCACGACGGCATGGTGACGATGATGATGTTCTACCGGCGCAGGGCTTCGCCTAAACACCGCGACGATATTTATCGAGGTGGAATATGGTGGAGGGGGGCACCGCACACGGCTAAGGAACGATCCGTAGATCAACTTGTGTGTCTATGGGGTGCCCCCTGCCCCGTATATAAAGCAGTGGAGGAGGGGAGGGCCGGCCCTCTCTATGGCGCGCCCTAGGGGAGTAGGATTCCCCCTTTCCTAGTCCAACTAGGACTCCTTCCATGTAGTAGGAGTAGGAGACAAGGAAGTGGAAGAGAGAAGGGAAGGAAGGAGGGGGTGCGGCCCCTCCCCCTAGTCCAATTCGGACTAGGCCATGGGGGGGGGCGCGGCCTGCCCTAGGCAGCCCCTCTCTCTTTCCCGTATGGCCCAATAAGGCCCAATACTTCTCCCCGGCGAATTCCCGTAACTCTCCGGTACCCCGATAAATACCCGAATCACTCGGAACGTTTCCGAACTCCGAATATAGTCGTCTAATATATCGATCTTTACGTCTCGACCATTTCGAGACTCCTCGTCATGTCCCCGATCTCATCCGGGACTCCGAACTCCTTCGGTACATCAAAACTCATAAACTCATAATATAACTGTCATCGAAACCTTAAGCGTGCGGACCCTACGGTTCGAGAACAATGTAGACATGACCGAGACACGTCTCCAGTCAATAACCAATAGCGGGACCTGGATGCCCATATTGGTTCCTACATATTCTACGAAGATCTTTATCGGTCAGACCGCATAACAACATACGTTGTTCCCTTTGTCATTGGTATGTTACTTGCCCGAGATTCGATCGTCGGTATCCAATACCTAGTTCAATCTCGTTACCGGCAAGTCTCTTTACTCGTTCCGTAATACATCATCTCGCAACTAACTCATTAGTTGCAATGTTTGCAAGGCTTAAGTGATGTGCATTACCGAGAGGGCCCAAGATACCTCTCCGACATTCGGAGTGACAAATCCTAATCTCGAAATATGCCAACCAACAAGTACCTTTGGAGACACATGTAGAGCACCTTTATAATCACCCAGTTACGTTGTGACGTTTGGTAGCACACAAAGTGTTCCTCCGGTAAACGGGAGTTGCATAATCTCATAGTCATAGGAACATGTATAAGTCATGAAGAAAGCAATAGCAACATACTAAACGATCGGCTGCTAAGCTAACGGAATGGGTCATGCCAATCAGATCATTCAACTAATGATGTGATCCCGTTAATCAAATAACAACTCTTTGTCCATGGTTAGGAAACATAACCATCTTTGATTAACAAGCTAGTCAAGTAGAGGCATACTAATGACACTCTGTTTGTCTATATATTCAGACATGTATTATGTTTCCGGTTAATACAATTCTAGCATGAATAATAAACATTTATCATGATATAAGGAAATAAATAATAACTTTATTATTGCCTCTAGGGCATATTTCCTTCATAAACTTGCCAACAGCCGCCTTGACCTTCAAATTCATCCATCGTGCCATAATGTGGCAATTTTGAGTCTCCGTGATATCATCCACGGGATAGCTGGCAGGAGCCATCAAGACATGCTCCGGCTGAAGCAGCTCGGTGGAAGCCACGCTGCTTCTCCGCCAAGATGGCAGGGTAGCTTCGGGGGAAGCTTCGGCAGGTCGTTTGCTGCGATCTGCTGCTTCTCGTTCCTCTTCTCGTTCCTCTAGCCCCATTACCCTTTCGTGCAGCGCCTGTAGTTGGTCCTGCTCCAGTTTCTTCCTCCTCTCGTGGGTTTTGTAACCCCCTGCGTCCGGAAAACCAACCTTCCACAGAATGGAGCCTGGCGTGCCTCGTGTCCATCCAGGGTGCTCATGATTCCCAAGGGCCATTGTGAGCTCGTCCTTCTCCCTGTTTGGAAGGAACGTCCCTCGCTGCGCTGCATCGATATAGTGTCGAAGGTTCTTGACTGGTATTTGCAGTTGCTGGTCCGTCCAATGGCACTTCCCTGTTACAGGGTCCAAGGTTCCGCCAGCCCCAAAGAACCAAGTCCGGCAACGGTCTGGCCAGTACATTGTCTCTGGTTTGATCCCTTTCTCAAGCAGATCATGCTCAGCCTTGGACCACTTAGGCCGGGCTTTGAGGTAGCCACCTGACCCCGTGCGATGGTGAAGCTTCTTCTTCGCAGCATTTTGCTTGTTTGTCGCCGACATCTTCTTACTCTTTTCCGATGTCTTGTGGGCCACAAATGCGGGCGAGTGATCTTTGATCTTCTCATATTTGCCGATGAATTCTGGTGTCTTTTTTTTGTCGACAAACTGGTTCAGCTCTTTCCTCCACCTCCTCATTGGGGTTGCCATCTTCTTAAGGGCACAAGACTTGATTAATTGCTCTTTAACTGGCTTCTCCGGATCCTCCTCTGGCGGTAGGGTGAAATTTGCCTTCAGCTGAGTCCAAAGATCTTCTTTCTGCATATCATTGACATAAGACACCTCAGGGTCTTCCTCCTTAGGCTTATACCATTGATGGATGCTGATCGGGATCTTGTCCCTAACAAGAACCCCGCACTGAGCAGAAAATGCCTTCCTTGTCCGGATGGGTTCAATCGGTTCGCCGTCGGGCGCGATTTCTATGATCTCAAACTTTTCATCCGAGCTCAACTTTTTCTTCGGGCCTCGTCTCCTTACCGAAGTTGTGCTCGATCCGGAGGGCTAGAAATTATAAGGAAGAAAGACGAGAGTAATTAATATGTGTACATATACCAAAACAATGGATGCATCAATTAACTAGTCAGCACAGGCTTAACTAATATATATATATACCTGGCCGGACTCGGTTCGGTCACCGGAGGAGTCAGCACGGTCTCCTTCTTGTACCTCCATTGTGTCATCGGAGCCATCATGAACATAGTCCTCTTCTTGTACCGACATTAATGGGCCGAAGCCATCATGAACATAGCCCTCTTCTTCACCCAGTCCTTCCTGACCATCGGTGTCGTTGAGAAATGACGCAACTTCATCACTTCCTTGTGCGATTATGTGCCCCAACATCGCTTCTGTTTCTTCGTCTCGGGAGTGCTCCATAGTTTCTGCAAATATTTACAACATGTCAATTATTATTCAAACATGGTACAGATGGATATATATATATATTAGTGGCAAACGTAGAACTAGCTAGCTAATCACAATAAGGAATCATGTTAGAGGCCTCGAGGCTGCTTCTTTAGGGTTTGGAGTCGCCTCGATCCAACGCTTCAAGGGTTTGGGGTGGCCTCGACGACAACGCTCTTTTAACTTGGTAAATTTGGGTGGCCTTGATACGTCTCCAACGTATCTATAATTTTTTATTGCTCCATGCTACTTTATCTACTGGTTTGGACTATATTGGGCTTTATATTCCACTTTTATATTATTTTTGGGACTAACCTATTAACCGGAGGCCCAGCCCAGAATTGCTGTTTTTTGCCTATTTCAGTATTTCGAAGAAACGGAATATCAAACGGAGTCCAAGCGGAATGAAACCTTCGGGAATGTGATTTTCTCATCAGATAAGATCCAGGAGACTTGGACCCTCCGTCAAGAAAGCCACGAGGCGGTCACGAGGGTGGAGGGTGCGCCCTCCCCCCTAGGCGCGCCCCCTGCCTCGTGGGCCCCTCGAAGCTCCACCGACGTAATCCTTCCTCCTATATATACCTACGTATCCCCGTATGATCAAAAGAGGAGCCAAAAACCTAATTCCACCGCCGCAACCTTCTGTATCCACGAGATCCCATCTTGGGGCCTGTTCCGGAGCTCCGCCGGAGGGGGCATCCACCACGGAGGGCTTCTACATCAACACCATAGCCCCTCCAATGAAGTGTGAGTAGTTTACTTCAGACCTTTGGGTCCATAGCTAGTAGCTAGATGGCTTCTTCTCTCTTTTTGGATCTCAATACAATGTTCTCCCCCTCTCTCGTGGAGATCCATTCGATGTAATCTTCTTTTTGTGGTGTGTTTGTTGAGACCGATGAATTGTGGGTTTATGATCCAACTTATCTATGGAAAATATTTGATTCTTCTCTGAATTCTTTTATGTATGATTGAGTTATCTTTGCAAGTCTCTTCGAATTATCCGTTTGGTTTGGCCAACTAGATTGGTAGTTCTTGCAATGGGAGAAGTGCATGACTTTGGGTTCAATCTAGCGGTGTCCTTACTCAGTGACAGAAAGAGTTGCAAGGCACGTATTGTATTGTTGCCATCGAGGATAACGAGATGGGGTATTTATCATATTGCATGAATTTATTCCTCTACATCATGTCATCTTGCTTAAGGCGTTACTCTGTTTTTTACTTAATACTCTAGATGCATGCTGGATAGCGGTCGATGAGTGGAGTAATAGTAGTAGATGCAGAATCGTTTCGATCTACTTGTCTCGGACGTGATGCCTATATACATGATCATTGCCTAGATATACTCATAACTATGCTCAATTCTGTCAATTGCTCAACAGTAATTTGTTCACCCACCGTAGAATACTTATGCTCTTGAGAGAAGCCACTAGTGAAACCTATGGCCCCCGGGTCTATTCTCATCATATCAATCTACATCATTTTATTTACTTGCTTTGTTTTTACTTTGCCTTTACTTTTTACTTTGCATCTTTATATCAAAAATACCAAAAATATTATCTCTATCAGATCTCACTCTCGTAAGTAACCGTGAAGGGATTGACAACCCCTAAGCGTTGGTTGCGAGTTGCTATCGTATTGTGCAGGTACGAGGGACTTGCGTGTGACCTCCTACTAGATACCTTGGTTCTCAAAAACTGAGGGAAATACTTATGCTACTGTGCTTCATCACCCCCTCCTCTTCGGGGAAAACCAACGCAAGCTCGAGACGTAGCAAGAAGGATTTCTGGCGCCGTTGCCGGGGAGGCTTACGCAAAATTCAACATACCAAGTACCCATCACAATCCCTATCTCTCGCATTACATTTTTTGCCATTTGCCTCTCGTTTTTCTCTCCCCCACTTCACCCTTGCCGTTTTATTCGCCTTCTCTTTCCCAATCTCCTCCTCTCTTTCCCGTTTGCCTTTTTCCCGTTGCCTTTCTGTTTGCTTGTGTGTTGGATTACTTGTTGCCATGGCGCAAGATAATACCAAATTGTGTGATTTCTCGAATACCAACAATAATGATTTCCTTAGCACTCCGATTGCTCCTCTTAGTAATGATGAGTCTTGTGAAATCAATACCGCTTTGCTGAATCTTATCATGAAAGATCAATTCGCCGGCCTTCCTAGTGAAGATGCCGCTACTCATCTAAACAATTTTGTTGATTTGTGTGATATGCAAAAGAAGAAAGATTCGGATAACAATATTGTCAAATTGAAGTTATTTCCGTTTTCACTTAGAGATCATGCTAAAGTTTGGTTTTCATCTTTGCCTAAAAATAGTATTGATTCTTGGAACAAGTGCAAAGATGCTTTTATCTCTAAGTATTTTCCTCCCGCTAAGATTATCACTCTTATGAACGATATCATGAATTTGAAACAACTTGATCATGAGCATGTTGCCCAATCTTAGGAAAGAATGAAATTAATGCTTCGCAATTGTCCTACTCATGGTTTGAATTTATGGATGATCATACAAAATTTTTATGCCGGATTGAATTTTGCTTCTAGAAATCTTTTAGATTCGGCCGCGGGAGGCACGTTTATGGAAATTACGTTAGGAGGTGCTACCAAATTGCTTGATAATATTATGGCTAATTATTCCCAATGGGATACCGAAAGATCTTCTAGTAAAAAAGTGCATGCTATAGAAGAAATCAATGTTTTGAGTGAAAAGATGGATGAACTTATAAGATGTTTGCTCCTAAAAATACTCCTCTTGATCCTAATGATATGCCTTTATCTACCTTGCTTGGAAATAATAATGAATCTATGGATGTGAATTTTGTTGGTAAGAATAGTTTTGGTAACAACGCTTATAGAGGGAATTTTAATCCTAGGCCTTTTCCTAGCAATCCTTCTAACAATTATGGAAATTCCTAGAACAACTCTTATGGAAATTTTAATAAGATGCCCTCTGATTTTGAGACTAGTGTTAAAGAGTTTATGAATTCACAAAAGAATTTTAATGCTTTGCTTGAAGAGAAATTGCTTAAAGTTGATGATTTGGGTAGGAACGTTGATAGAATTTCTCTTGAAATTGATTCTTTAAAGATTAGATCTACTCCTCCTAAGCATGATATCAATGAGTCTCTCAAAGCCATGAGAATTTCCATTGATGAGTGCAAAGAAAGAACCGCTAGGATGCGTGCTTCCAAAGATGACTTTATTAAAGCGTGTTCTTCTAATCCCTATGAAAATCAAGATGAAGATCTAAAAGTTATTGATGTGTCCCCCATTAAATCTTTGTTTTGCAATACGAATCTTGATGAATCTGAATATGATCTTCCCTTACCTAGAAGGCGTTCTAAGAATTCTGAGTTTCTAGATCTTGATGATGAAATTGATGAAAGTAGGATTGAAATAAATAGAAACCGTGATGTTGCTAAACCTACTATTTTGGATTTCAAGGAATTTAATTATGAAAATTCCTCTTTGATTGGTTGTATTTCCTTGTTGCAATCCGTGTTAAATTCTCCTCATGCTTATAGTCAAAATAAGGCCTTTACCGAACACATTGTTGATGCCTTGATGCAATCCTATGAAGAAAAGCTTGAGTTGAAAGTTTCCATCCCTAGAAAACTCCATGATGAGTGGGAACCTACCATTAAAATTAAAATTAAAGATTTTGAGTTTCATGCTTTATGTGATTTGGGTGCTAGTGTCTCTACTATTCCCAAAACTTTATGTGGTTTGCTAGATTTCCGTGATTTTGATGATTGCTCTCTAAACTTGCATCTTGCGGATTCCACTATTAAAAAGCCTATGGGAAGAATTAATGATGTTCTTATTGTTGCAAATAGGAATTATGTGCCCATAGATTTTATCGTTCTTGATATAGATTGCAATCCTTCACGTCCTATTATTCTTGGTAGACCTTTCCTTAGAAAGATTGGTGCAATTATTGATATGAAGGAAGGGAATATTAGATTCCAATTTCCCTTAAATAAGGGTATGGAACACTTCCCTAGAAAGAAAATAAAATTACCATATAAATCTATCATGAGAGCCACTTATGGATTGCCTACCAAAGATGGCAATACCTAGATCTATCCTTGCTTTTATGCCTAGCAAGGGGCGTTAAACGATAGCGCTTGTTGGGAGGCAACCCAATTTTATTTTATGTTTTTGTTTTTGGTTCTGTTTAGGAATAAATAATCCATCTACCTTCTGTTTGGATGTGGTTTTATGTTTTAATTAGTGTTTGTGCCAATTAAGACCTATAGGATAACCTACGATGATAATTGATTTGATTCTGCTGAAAAACAGAAACTTTGCACGCACGAATTTGAAGGAAATATGCCCTAGAGGCAATAATAAAGTTATTATTTATTTACTCATATCATGATAAATGTTTATTATTCATGCTAGAATTGTATTAACCGGAAACATGATACATGTGTGAATACATAGACAAACATATAGTCACTAGTATGCCTCTACTTGACTAGCTCATTAATCAAAGATGGTTATGTTTCCTAACCATAGACATGTGTTGTCATTTGATTAGTAGGATCACATCATTAGGAGAATGATGTGATTGACATGACCCATTCCGTTAGCCTAGCACTTGATCGTTTAGTATATTGCTATTGCTTTCTTCATGACTTATACATGTTCCTGTAACTATGAGAATTATGCAACTCCCGTTTACCGGAGGAACACTTTGGGTACTACCAAACGTCACAACGTAACTGGGTGATTGAGTACTACAGGTGTCTCCGAAGGTATATGTTGAGTTGGCGTATTTCGAGATTAGGTTTTGTCACTCCGATTGTCGGAGAGGTATCTCTGGGCCCTCTCGGTAATGCACATCACTATAAGCCTTGCAAGCAATGTGACCAATGAGTTGGTTACAGAATGATGCATTACGTAACGAGTAAAGAGACATGCCGGTAACGAGATTGAACTAGGTATTGGATACCGACGATCAAATCTCGGGCAAGTAACATACCGATGACAAAGGGGACAACGTATGTTGTTATGCGGTTTGACCGATAAAGATCTTCGTAGAATATGTAGGAACCAATATGGGCATCCAGGTTCCGCTATTGGTTATTGACCGAGAATAGTTCTAGGTCATGTCTACATAGTTCTCAAACCCGTAGGGTCCGCACGCTTAACGTTATGATGACAGTTTTATTATGAGTATATAAGTTTTGATGTACCGAAGTTTGTTCGGAGTCCCGGATGTGATCACGGACATGACAAGGAGTCTCGAAATGGTCGAGACATAAAGCTTGATATATTGGAAGCCTATATTTGGACATCAGAATCGTATCGGGTGAAATCGGCATTTTACCGGAGTACCGGGAGGTTACCGAAACCCCCCGGGGGGGTTATTGGGCCTACATGGGCCTCGAGGGAGAAGAGGGAAGGAGGCAGGAGGGGGGCGCGCGCCCCTCCCCTTCCTAGTCCGAATAGGACAAGGGAAGGGGGGCGGTGCCCCCCTTTCCTTCCCCTCTTCCTCCTCTTTTTTTAGAGAAAAGGCCGTCAGCCCGACTTCAAATTGATGAAGCCATCAACCGGCTAGGGTACAATGGTGTTGTGAAAGAAAAGAACCTAGCTTGAGAGCAAGCTGAAAAATTACAAGCAAGGAGCAATCGGCACTACTACAGAGCAGAGGGGACAATTACACCCGCTAACAAATGAAGCATCTTGATCAAGCCTAAGGGAGACTCCTCGCAGATTGGATTGGCATCTGAAGAAAACAACAAGGCCAGACCGGGCGATGCAAAGCAAGGAACACGCAGCCGCAGAGAGAGCACACGCCATGCTGCAGAGTCGACCGAGCCGCGACGGTGGAGAGCCCACAACTCACCACACCCGCTGCTGGAGGGAGACCACTATCTCCCTTCGCCCAAGCGCAGGGCACCGTAACGCCGGTCAGCAGTCCGCGGAGTAACTCAACAGGGAGCCACAGGAGATTGCAGACTCACGCCTTCACCACCAACACCACCGGCGACCCTGAAGCTTCCACACATCCGCCACCGACGCACAACACCGCAGAGCAGGCCCACATCCCCACCCACCCCAAGACGCCGCCTCTAGGAAGGTTCACAACGCCATAGCGCCGCCGGCGTCCAGCCAGGCTCGGCCAAGGTTTTCAGCAGGGGAATTGGGGAGGAGGCGGTGGGGGAGGGGGGAGATCGAGCGTCCCCTCAAGAGGGAAGACGGAGCAGAAACGCCACCGTCGACGACGAGGTCGACGAGAGGTTGACCAAGGGTTTCCCCCTTCCCAGACCTCCCACCACCACGCCCGCGAAACCATCCTGCCTCGGCGACCATGGGGAAGCCGAGAGCAGAGACGGCGAGGGCAGGGGAAGCTGACAGAGAGGCGCCGAGATCCATATCTGGCGCGGCCGCGGAGCAGACCCCGCCGCGAGAAGCCTCCTCCGCCCTAGCGCCACCCTCGCGGCCACCAGGGACGGGCAACACCCGCAGCACCACCCACCGGAGAGGTCGACGCCGCCATCCCGCTCTGGGCCGCCGCCCCGACTTCCGCCGCCCCCTGCGAGGACGCAAGGCAGCAGGGCCTCGCCACCACCTTCACCGGCGGACGTGCAGCAGCGCCAGCGCGTGCCTCAGGTGGCGGCGGGGAGAGGAGGAGTGGTGAGGAGAGACCAGCGGCGGCTAGGGTTGTTCGCTCTCGGGTCGCCCGTGGGGGGCGACACGAGAGCCGGGGGGGCACCTTTTTTTCAACTCTTCCTCCTCTTTCCCCCCTTCTCCTACTCCTACTTGGAAAGAAAGGGAGTCCTACTCCCAGTGGGAGTAGGACTCCCTCCTTGGCGCGCCCTCCTTGGCCGGCCGCCTCCTCCCCCCTAGCTCCTTTATATACGGGGGCGGGGGCACCCCATAGACACACAAGTCGATCTACGGATCGTTCCTTAGCCGTGTGCGGTGCCCCCCTCCACCATATTCCACCTCGGTCATATCATCGCGGAGTTTAGGCGAAGCCCTGCGCCGGTAGAACATCATCACCGTCACCATGCCGTCGTGCTGACGGAACTCATCTCCGGAGCTTTGCTGGATCGGAGCCCGGAGACCGTCATCAAGCTGAACGTGTGCTGAACTCGGAGGTGCCGTACGTTCGGCGCTTGGGTCGGTCGGATCGTGAAGACGTACGACTACATCAACCGCGTTGTGCTAACGCTTCCGCTTTTGGTCTACAAGGGTACGTGGACAACACTCTCCCCTCTCATTGCTATATCATCACCATGATCTTGCGTGTGCGTAGGAAAATTTTGAAATTACTACGTTCCCCAACAGTGGCATCCGAGCCAGGTTTTATGCGTTGATGTTATATGCACGAGTAAAACACAAGTGAGTTGTGGGCGATACAAGTCATACTGCTTACCAGCATGTCATACTTTGGTTCGGCGGTATTGTGAGATGAAGCGGCTCGGACCGACATTACGCGTACGCTTACGCGAGACTGGTTTCACCGTTACGAGCACTCGTGCTTAAAGGTGGCTGGCGGGTGTCTGTCTCTCTCACTTTAGCTGAATCGAGTGTGGCTACGCCCGGTCCTTGCGAAGGTTAAAACAGCACCAACTTGATGAACTATCGTTGTGGTTTTGATGAGTAGGTAAGAACGGTTCTTGCTAAGCCCGTAGCAGCCACGTAAAGTTTGCAACAACAAAGTAGAGGACGTCTAACTTATTTTTGCAGGGCATGTTGTGATGTGATATGGTCAAGACGTGATGCTATATTTTATTGTATGAGATGATCATGTTTTGTAACCGAAGTTATCGGCAACTGGCAGGAGCCATATGGTTGTCGCTTTATTGTATGAAATGCAAACGCCCCGTAATTGCTTTACTTTATCACTAAGCGGTAGCGATAGTCGTAGAAGCAATAGATGGCATAACGACAACGATGCTACAATGGAGATCAAGCTGTCGCGACGGTGACGATGGTGATCATGACGGTGCTTCGAAGATGGAGATCACAAGCACAAGATGATGATGGCCATATCATATCACTTATATTGATTGCATGTGATGTTTATCCTTTTATGCATCTTATCTTGCTTTGATTGACGGTAGCATTTTAAGATGATCTCTCACTAATAATCAAGAAGTGTTCTCCCTGAGTATGCACCGTTGTGAAAGTTCTTCCTGCTGAGACACCACGTGATGATCGGGTGTGATAGGCTCTACGTTCAAATACAACGGGTGTAAAACAGTTGCACACGCGGAATACTCAGGTCATACTTGACGAGCCTAGCATATACAGATATGGCCTCGGAACACGGAGACCGAAAGGTCGAGCGTGAATCATATAGTAGATATGATCAACATAGTGATGTTCACCATTGAAACTACTCCATCTCACGTGATGATCGGACATGGTTTAGTTGATTTGGATCACGTGATCACTTAGATGACTAGAGAGATGTCTGTCTAAGTGGGAGTTCTTAATTAATATGATTAATTGAACTTAAATTTATCATGAACTTAGTACCTGATAGTATTTTGCTTGTCTATGTTTGTTTGTAGATAGATGGCTCGTGTTGTTGTTCCGTTGAATTTTAATGCGTTCCTTGAGAAAGCAAAGTTGAAAGATGATGGTAGCAATTACACGGACTGGGTCCGTAACCTGATGATTATCCTCATTGCTGCACAGAAAAGTTACGTCCTAGAAGCACCGCTAGGTGCCAGGCCTGCTGCTGATGCAACTGACGACGTTAGGAACATCTGGCAGAGCAAAGCTGATGACTACTCGATAGTTTAGTGTGCCATGCTTTACGGCTTAGAACCGGGTCTTCAACGACGTTTTGAATGTCATGGAGCATATGAGATGTTTCAGGAGTTGAAGTTAATATTTCAAGAAAGTTCCCGGATTGAGGGATATGAAGTCTCCAATAAGTTCTACAGCTGCAAGATGGAGGAGAATAGTTCTGTCAGTGAACACATACTCAAAATGTCTGGGTATAATAATCACTTGATTCAACTGGGAGTTAATCTTCCTGATGATAGTGTCATTGACAGAATTCTCCAATCACTGCCACCAAGCTACAAGAGCTTCGTGATGAACTATAATATGCAAGGGATGAACAAGACTATTCCCGAGCTCTTCGCAATGCTAAAAGCCGCGGAGGTAGAAATCAAGAAGGAGTATCAAGTGTTGATGGTTAACAAAACCAACAGTTTCAAGAAGAAGGGCAAAGGGAAGAAGAAGGGGAACTTCAAAAAGAACGGCAAGCAAGTTGCTGCTCAAGAGAAGAAAGCCAAGTCTAGACCTAAGCCTGAAACTGAGTGCTTCTACTGCAAGCAGACTGGACACTGGAAGCGGAACTGCCCCAAGTATTTGGCGGATAAGAAGGATGGCAAAGTGAACAAAGGTATATGTGATATACATGTTATTGATGTGTACCTTACTAGGGCCATTTGCATTTCTGTCCCTAACTCGAACCACCTAATCAGATATACCCCTAATTCGAAAGCCTGCTCAAAAATGCCCCTCCGCCGTTATGTGCACTTATAGAAATGCCCTTCCGCTCCGTTACCGTCCGGTCAAAGGGCTTTGACCGTTTTCTGGACGTTAGTTGGACAATTTGCCCCTGAATCCATGTGACACTTACATGCGGGACCCCCTGTAAAAAAATAAAAGGAAAACTAGACCAACTCAGCCCTCCCGTGGGTCAGTCACTTACCGGTGGGACCTACCCAGGAAAAAACAAAAAAAATATCTCTCATCCATCTCCTCCCAACGGGACCCACTATGAGGGTAAACACCCCCGGTCCACGCGTTCCTGGCCGTGAGCACCTACGCTCGCCGGCGGCTCGCCGTAGGGGAGGAGGATGACCGTGGGAGGACGACGCCTACTGCGCAAGGCACGCAAGCTGTGCGAGACGCGCCAAGCTCACTAGGAGCGGCAGGGTGTAGATGGGCGCGTGCGCGACCGAGCCAACCAAGGTTGGTCATGGCGGCCGGATTCTGTCAGGGTGCTCCGGGCACGGAATCGGGCGGGGGAAGAGCGGAGTAGGGGCACCGGGTTTCCTTGACGACGGAACAGGGGTCGGGTAGGTCAAGAATGGCTTAGAGTGGCCGAATTTAGGACGGGAAGAGCAATGGCCATGGCGGAGTTTGACGTCTCGGGCGTCGTCTACGGGCAGCCCCAGGCCAGATCCACTGCGCAGGACGAAGGAGAGGCGCCCGCCAAAGCTCATGGACATGCTCGTGCTGCTCGATTTGGACTCCGGCCACGGTGGCTAGCAACGGTGTCGCCGGCAGAAGATCTCACGCGATAGCTCCGGCGATAGCTGCGGCGATAGCGGCGGGCGGCGGCTCCATCCCCTCAGCCGTACCACCCCGAGCCTGCCACATTGGTCCTCAGGCGCAGGCACGGTGGCCCTCGCCGGCGCCGGCCACCGGCCGAGCCGCCAAGAGGGAGAGAGAGATTCCGAGAGAGGGAGAGAGTTTTTTTATATTGGTGGGGTCCATGTGTAAGTCAGAGAGGGGATGAGAGAAAGAGAGTTATTTTTCCTGGGGTAGGCCCCACCTGTAAGTGGCATGTGCATTGAGGGGCAAAAATGTCCATTAAACATCAGGAAAACGGTCAAAGTCCTTTGACCAGACGGAAACGGCACCGAAGGGCAATTCTATAAGGGAACATGACGGTGGAGGGGCATTTTTGAGCAGGCTTTCGAATTAGGGGAAAATGTGAGTAGTGGGTTCGAGTTAGGGACACAGATGTAAAAGACCCACCTTACTAATGCTCGCAGTAGCACCTGGGTATTTGGTACTGGTTCTGTTGCTAATATTTGCAACTCGAAACAGGGACTACGGATTAAGCGAAGATTGGCTAAGGACGAGGTGACGATGCGCGTGGGAAATGGTTCCAAAGTCGATGTGATCGCGGTCGGCACGCTACCTATACATCTACCATCGGGATTAGTACTAGACCTAAATAATTGTTATTTGGTGCCAGCGTTGAGCATGAACATTATATCTGGATCTTGTTTGATGCGAGATGGTTATTCATTTAAATCAGAGAATAATGGTTGTTCTATTTATATGAGTAATATCTTTTATGGTCATGCACCCTTGAAGAGTGGTCTATTTTTATTGAATCTCGATAGTAGTGATACACATATTCATAGTGTTGAAACCAAAAGATGCATAGTTGACAACGATAGTGCAACCTATTTGTGGCACTGTCGTTTAGGTCATATCGGTGTAAAGCGCATGAAGAAACTCCATACTGATGGGCTTTTGGAATCACTTGATTATGAATCACTTGGTACTTGCGAACCGTGCCTTATGGGCAAGATGACTAAAACGCCGTTCTCCGGAACTATGGAGCGAGCAACTGATTTGTTGGAAATCATAGATACTGATGTTTGTGGTCCAATGAATGTTGAGGCTTGCGGCGGGTATCGATATTTTCTCACCTTCACAGATGATTTGAGCAGATATGGGTATATCTACTTAATGAAACACAAGTCTGAAACATTTGAAAAGTTCAAAGAATTTCAGAGTGAAGCGGAAAATCATCGTAACAAGAAAATAAAGTTCCTATGATCTGATCGTGGAGGAGAATATTTGAGTTACGAGTTTGGTCTACACTTGAAACAATGCGGAATAGTTTTGCAACTCACTCCACCCGGAACACCACTACGAAATGGTGTGTCCGAACGTCGTAATCGCACTTTACTAGATATGGTGCGATCTATGATGTCTCTTACTGATTTACCGCTATCGTTTTGGGGTTATGCTTTAGAGACGGCCGCATTCACGTTAAATAGGGCACCATCAAAATCCGTTAAGACGACACCTTATGAACTGTGGTTTGGCAAGAAACCAAAGTTGTCGTTTCTTAAAGTTTGGGGCTGCGATGCTTATGTGAAGAAACTTCAACAAGATAAGCTCGAACCCAAATCGGAGAAATGTGTCTTCATAGGATACCCAAAAGAAACTATTGGGTACACCTTCTATCACAGATCTAAAGGCAAGATTTTCGTTGCTAAAATCGGATCCTTTCTAGAGAAGGAGTTTCTCTCGAAAGAAGTGAGTGGGAGGAAAGTAGAACTTGATGAGATAACTATATCTACTCCCTTATTGGAAAGTAGTTCATCACAAGAACCGGTTCCTGTGACAACTACACCAATCAGTGAGGAAGCTAATGATATTGATCATGAAACTTCAGATCAAGTTTCTACTGAACCTCGTAGGTCTACCAGAGTAAGATCCGCACCAGAGTGGTACAGTAATCCTATTCTAGAAGTCATGTTACTTGACCATGATGAACCTACGAACTATGAGGAAGTGATGATGAGCCCAGATTCCGCAAAATGGCTAGAGGCCATGAAATCTGAGATGGGATCCATGTATGAAAAGAAAGTATGGACTTTGGTTGACTTGCCCGATGATCGGCAAGCCATTGAGAATAAATGGATCTTTAAGAAGAAGACTGACGCTGATGGTAATGTAACTGTCTATAAAGCTCGACTTGTTGTGAAAGGTTTTCGACAAGTTCAAGGGGTTGACTACGATGAGACTTTCTCACCCGTAGCGATGCTTAAGTCTGTCCGAATCATGTTAGCTATTGCTGCATTTCATGATTATGAAATTTGGCAAATGGATGTCAAAACTGCATTCTTGAATGGATTTCTAGAAGAAGAGTTGTATATGATGCAGCCAGAAGGTTTTGTTGATCCAAAAGGTGCTAACAAAGTGTGCAAGCTCCAGCGATCCATTTATGGACTGGTGCAAGCATCTCGGAGTTTGAATAAACGTTTTGATAGTGTGATCAAAGCATATGGTTTTATACAGACTTTTGGAGAAGCCTGTATTTACAAGAAAGTGAGTGGGAGCTCTGTAGCATTTCTGATATTATATGTAGATGACATATTATTAATTGGAAATGATATAGAATTTCTGGATAGCATAAAGGGATACTTGAATAAAAGTTTTTCAATGAAAGACCTCGGTGAAGCTGCTTACATATTGGGCATCAAGATCTATAGAGACAGATCAAGACGCTTAATAGGACTTTCACAAAGCACATACCTTGACAAAATTTTGAAAAAGTTCAAAATGGATCAGGCAAAGAAAGGGTTCTTGCTCGTGCTACAAGGTGTGAAGTTGAGTCAAACTCAATGTCCGACCACAGCAGAAGATAGAGAGAAAATGAAAGATGTTCCCTATGCTTCAGCCATAGGCTCTATCATGTATGCAATGTTGTGTACCAGACCTGACGTATGCTTAGCAATAAGCTTGGCAGGAAGGTACCAAAGTAATCCAGGAGTGGATCACTGGACAGCGGTCAAGAACATCCTAAAAGACCTAAAAAGGACTAAGGATATGTTTCTCGTATATGGAGGTGACAAAGAGCTAGTCGTAAATGGTTACGTCGATGCAAGCTTTGACACTGATCCGGACGATTCTAAATCGCAAACCGGATACGTGTTTTTATTAAACGGTGGAGTTGTAAGTTGGTGCAGTTCTAAACAAAGCGTCGTGGCAGGATCTACATGTGAAGCGGAGTACATAGCTGCTTCTGAAGCAGCAAATGAAGGAGTCTGGATGAAGGAGTTCATTTCCGATCTAGGTGTCATACCTAGTGCATCGGGACCAATGAAGATCTTCTGTGACAATACTGGTGCAATTGCCTTGGCAAAGGAATCCGGATTTCACAAGAGGACCAAGCACATCAAGAGACGCTTCAATTCCATTCGGGACCAAGTCCAAGTGGGAGACATAGAGATTTGCAAGATACATACGGATCTGAATGTTGCAGACCCGTTGACTAAGCCTCTCTCACGAGCAAAACATGATCAGCACCAAGACTTCATGGGTGTTAGCATCATTACTATGTAATCTAGATTATTGACTCTAGTGCAAGTGGGAGACTGAAGGAAATATGCCCTAGAGGCAATAATAAAGTTATTATTTATTTCCTCATATCATGATAAATGTTTATTATTCATGCTAGAACTGTATTAACCGGAAACATGATACATGTGTGAATACATAGACAAACATATAGTCACTAGTATGCCTCTACTTGACTAGCTCATTAATCAAAGATGGTTATGTTTCCTAACCATAGACATGTGTTGTCATTTGATTAGTGGGATCACATCATTAGGAGAATGATGTGATTGACATGACCCATTCCGTTTGCCTAGCACTTGATCGTTTAGTATATTGCTATTGCTTTCTTCATGACTTATACATGTCCCTGTAACTATGAGAATTATGCAACTCCCGTTTACCGGAGGAACACTTTGGGTACTACCAAACGTCACAACGTAACTGGGTGATTATAAAGGAGTACTACAGGTGTCTCCGAAGCTACATGTTGAGTTGGCATATTTCGAGATTAGGTTTTGTCACTCCGATTGTCGGAGAGGTATCTCTGGGCCCTCTCGGTAATGCACATCACTATAAGCCTTGCAAGCAATGTGACCAATGAGTTGGTTACGGAATGATGCATTATGTAACGAGTAAAGAGACGTGCCAGTAACGAGATTGAACTAGGTATTGGATACCGATGATCAAATCTCGGGCAAGTAACATACCGATGACAAAGGGAACAACGTATGTTGTTATGCGGTTTGACCGGTAAAGATCTTCGTAGAATATGTAGGAACCAATATGGGCATCCAGGTTCCTCTATTGGTTATTGACCGAGAATAGTTCTAGGTCATGTCTATATAGTTCTCGAACCCGTAGGGTCCGCACGCTTAATGTTACGATCACAGTTTTATTATGAGTTTATAAGTTTTGCTGTACCGAAGTTTGTTCGGAGTCCCGGATGTGATCACGGACATGACGAGGAGTCTCGAAATGGTCGAGACATAAATATCGATATATTGGAAGCCTATATTTGGACATCGGAATCGTTCCGGGTGAAATCGGCATTTTACCGGAGTAGCGGGAGGTTACCGAACCCCC
>NC_041385.1:842724570-842729794 GCF_002162155.2 Triticum dicoccoides | reverse complement strand
GTGTGCGGTGCCCCCCTCCACCATATTCCACCTCGGTCATATCGTCGCGGAGTTTAGACAAAGCCCTGCGCTGATAGAACATCATCACCGTCACCACGCCGTCGTGCTGACGGAACTCATCTCCGGAGCTTTGCTGGATCGGAGCCCGGAGATCGTCATCGAGCTGAACGTGTGCTGAACTCGAAGGTGCCGTACGTTCGGCGCTTGGATCGGTCCGATCGTGAAGACGTACGACTACATCAACCGCGTTGTGCTAACGCTTCCGCTTTCGGTCTACGAGGGTACGTGGACAACACTCTCCCCTCTCGTTGCTATATCATCACCATGATCTTGCGTGTGCGTAGGAAAATTTTGAAATTACTACGTTCCCCAACAGAATTTAGTTATGATAAATCACAGGAACGTGCTTTTGCGTTGATTATTTTTTCTGCTGATCAATAAAAAATTGTCCAGGACTTCCTATTTTGGTAGAATTTTTAGAGTTCCAGAAGTTTGCGTTAGTTACAGATTACTACAGACTGTTCTGTTTTTTGACAGATTCTGTTTTGCATGTGTTGTTTGCTTATTTTGATGAATCTATGGCTAGTAAATTAGTTTATAAACCATAGAGAAGTTGGAATACAGTAGGTTTAACACCAATATAAATAAAGAATGAGATCATTACAGTACCTTGAAGTAGTATTTTGTTTTCTTTCTCTAATGGAGCTCACGAGATTTCTGTTGAGTTTTGTGTTGTGAAGTTTTCAAATTTTGTGTGAATTCTTTTGATGGATTATGGAACAAGGAGTGGCAAGAGCCTAAGCTTGGGGATGCCCATGGAACCCCCAAGATAATCCAAGGACACCAAAAAGTCAAAGCTTGGGGATGCCCCGGAAGGCATCCCCTCTTTCATCCACTTCCATCGGTAATTTACTTGGAGCTATATTTTTATTCACCAACATGATATGTGTTTTGCTTGGAGCATTTTGTATTATTTGTGGCTTTGCTTGTTAGTTTACCACAATCATCCTTGCTGTACACACCTTTTGAGAGAGCCATACATGATTTGGAATTTGTTAGAATACTCTATGTGCTTCACTTATATCTTTTGAGCTTGATAGCTTTGCTCTATGTGCTTCACTTATATCTTTAGAGCGTGATAATTTTTGCTCTAGTGATTCACTTAGATCTTTTAGAGCACGGTGGTGGATTTGTTTTAAAGAAACTTGATCTCTCATGCTTCACTTAGATTATTTTGAGAGTCTTTAATAGCATGGTAATTTGCTTAATGTTAATATACTTGGTATTCAAGATATGTGAAACTTTCTTTTGAGTGCGTTGAATACTAAGATAAGTTTGATGCTTGATAATTGTTTTGAGATATGGAGGTGATAATATCAAAGTCGTGCTAGTTGGGTGATTATGAATTTGAGAAATACTTGTGTTGAAGTTAGCAAATCCCGTAGCATGCACGTATGGTTAAAGTTGTGTAACAAATTTGAAACATGAAGTGTACCTGGCTTGTGCATCCTTATGAGTGGCAGTCGGGGACGAGCGATGGTCTTTTCCTACCAATCTATCCCCCTAGGAGCATGCGCGTAGTACTTGATTTTTGATGACTTCTAAATTTTTGCAATAAGTATATGAGTTCTTTTGACTAATGTTGAGTCCATGGATTATACGCACTCTCACCTTTCCGCCATTGCTAGCCTCTTCGGTACCGTACATTGCCCTTTCTCACCTTGAGAGTTGGTGCAAACTTCGCCGGTGCATCCAAATCCCGTGATACGATACGCTCTATCACACATAAACCTCCTTATATCTTCCTCAAAACAGCCACCATACCTACCTATCATGGCATTTCCATAGCCATTCCGAGATATTTTGCCATGCAACTTCCACCATCATCATTGTGACATGCATTACTTTTGTCATATTGCCATTGCATGATCTTGTAGTTGACATCGTATTTGTGGCAAAGCCACCATGCATTATTTTCCATACATGTCACTCTTGATTCATTGCACCATCCCGGTACACCGCCGGAGGCATTCATATAGAGTCATATCTTGTTCTAAGTTTCGAGTTGTAATCCTTGTGTTGTAATCAATAGAAGTGTGATGATCATCATTATTAGAGCATTGCCCAAAAAAAAGAGAAAGGCCAAAAAAAATGAAGGCCAAAAAAAAAAGAAAGGCCCAAAAAAAAGGGGGGGCAATGCTACTATCTCTTTTTCCATACTTGTGCTTCAAAGTAGCACCTTGTTCTTCATGTAGTGAGTCTCATATATTGTGCTTCAAAGTAGCACCATGTTTTTCATATAGTGAGTCTCATAAGTAGTCTTGTTTATACTAGTGGGAATTTTTCATTATAGAACTTGGCTTGTATATTCCTACGATGGGCTTCCTCAAATGCCCTAGGTCTTTGTGAGCAAGCAAGTTAGATGCACACCCACTAGTTTTCTTTTGATGAGCATTCATAGCTCTAGTGCATCTGTTGCATGGCAATCCCTACTCGCTCACATCGATATCTATTGATGGGCATCTCCATAGCCCATTGATACGCCTAGTTGATGTGAGACTTTCTCCTTTTTTGTCTTCTCCACACAATCCCCATCATCATATTCTATTCCACCCATAGTGCTATATCCATGGCTCACGCTCATGTACTGCGTGAAGGTTGAAAAAGTTTGAGATTATTTAAGTATGAAACAATTGCTTGGCTTGTCATCGGGGGTATAGAAGTTGGGAACATCTTTGTGTGACAAAAATGAAGCATAGCCTAACCATATGATTTTGTAGGGATGAACTTTCTTTTGCCATGTTATTTTGAGAAGACATGATTACTTTGATTAGTATGCTTGAAGTATTATTATTTTTGTGTCAATATGAACTTTTGTCTTGAATCTTTCGGATCTGAATATTCATATCACAATTAAGAAGATTTACATTGAAATTATGCCAAAGTATCACTCCGCATCAAAAATTCTTTTTTATCATTTACCTACTCGAGGACGAGCAGGAATTAAGCTTGGGGATGCTTGATACGTCTCCAACGTATCTATAATTTTTGATTGCTCCATGCTACTTTATCTACTGTTTTGGACTATATTGGGCTTTATGTTCCACTTTTATATTATTTTTGGGACTAACCTATTAACCTGAGGCCCAGCCCAGAATTGCTGTTTTTTGCCTATTTCAGTATTTCGAAGAAACGGAATATCAAACGGAGTCCAAACGAAATGAAACCTTCAGGAACGTGATTTTCTCATCAGATAAGATCCAGGAGACTTGGACCCTCCGTCAAGAAAGCCACGAGGCGGTCACGAGGGTCGCGCCCTCCCCTCTGGGCGCGCCCCCCTGCCTCGTGGGCCCCTCGAAGCTCCACCGACGTACTCCTTCCTCCTATATATACCTATGTATCCCCGTATGATCAAAAGAGGAGCCAAAAACCTAATTCCACCGCTGCAACCTTCTGTATCCACGAGATCCCTTCTTGGGGCCTGTTCCGGAGCTCCGCCGGAGGGGGCATCCACCACGGAGGGCTTCTACATCAACACCATAGCCCCTCCAATGAAGTGTGAGTAGTTTACTTCAGACCTTCGGGTCCATAGCTAGTAGCTAGATGGCTTCTTCTCTCTTTTTGGATCTCAATACAATGTTTCTCCCCCTCTCTCGTGGAGATCTATTCGATGTAATCTTCTTTTTGCGGTGTGTTTGTTGAGACCGATGAATTGTGGGTTTATGATCCAACTTATCTATGGAAAATATTTGATTCTTCTCTAAATTCTTTTATGTATGATTGAGTTATCTTTGCAAGTCTCTTCGAATTATCCGTTTGGGTTGGCCAACTAGATTGGTAGTTCTTGCAATGGGAGAAGTGCATGGCGGTGTCCTTACTCAGTGACAGAAAGAGTTGCAAGGCACGTATTGTATTATTGCCATCGAGGATAACAAGATGGGGTATTTATCATATTGCATGAATTTATTCCTCTACGTCATGTCATCTTGCTTAAGGCGTTACTCTATTTTTTTACTTAATAATCTAGATGCATGCTGGATAGCGGTCGATGAGTGGAGTAATAGTAGTAGATGCAGAATCGTTTCGATCTACTTGTCTCGGACGTGATGCCTATATACATGATCATTGCCTAGATATACTCATAACTATGCTCAATTCTGTCAATTGCTCAACAGTAATTTGTTCACCCACCGTAGAATACTTATGCTCTTGAGAGAAGCCACTAGTGAAACCTATGGCCCCCGGGTCTGTTCTCATCATATCAATCTGTATCACTTTATTTACTTGCTTTGTTTTTACTTTGCCTTTACTTTTTACTTTGCATCTTTATATCAAAAATACCAAAAATATTATCTCTATCAGATCTCACTCTCATAAGTAACCGTGAAGGGATTGACAACCCCTAAGCGTTGGTTGCGAGTTGCTATTGTGTTGTGCAGGTACGAGGGACTTGCGCGTGACCTCCTACTGGATTGATACCTTGGTTCTCAAAAACTGAGGGAAATACTTACGCTACTGTGCTGCATCACCCCTCCTCTTCGGGGAAAACCAACGCAAGCTCGAGACGTAGCAGGCCTCGAGAGAGTTAATTTGTCGGGTAGGGGCGCGGCGGGAGTGGGTAGGAGACCAACATCGTTTTCTCTCTAGGGTTTGGGTGTCCTCGAGAGTTTTGGTCGAGCGAGAGGGCCGAGGGTGGTGCTGCCATTGTATAAGTTATCACGGTCGAGAGGGGGTATATATATCGACCGCCCCTCATGTCGAAGTTATCTCGAGGGGGTTATATCGACAACGATGCGGCATACATATATATGGGAAAATAATGTTATCGGGGAGGGGGTATCGGTACCCCCCTCGTGTTGAAGTTTCTTCTTTCTCCTCTATTCCTTTCTTCTTCTTCTACTCTTCTTTTTCTTCTTCTCCCTCGAGAAAGGAAAATAAGGAAAAGGAAGAAAAGAGGAAGAAGGAAGAAGGAAGAAGAAGAAAAAAAAAGGAGAAGAAGAAAGGAATAGAGGAGAAGAAGAAAAAATAGAAATTTTTCTATTTTTTCTTCTTCTCCTCTATTCCTTTCTTCTTCTCCTCTTCTTTTTCTTCTTTTTTCCTCTTCTTATTTGTTTCTCCTCTTCTTCCTCTCCTCTTCTTCTCCTTTCTTCCTCTTCTTATTTTCCTTTTTCCTCTCATTCTTTTAGTATTGCTTGTTTAAAAAAAATGTTCAAATAGAAAATTT
>NC_041385.1:842722963-842724560 GCF_002162155.2 Triticum dicoccoides | reverse complement strand
CCCATCACAAACAGTGTTGTCACCTCTGATACGTGCTTCCAACCAACTGTTGAAAGTCCTGATGTGTTCACATGTAATCCAGTCGTCGCACTGCTCCGGGTGTTTGGAGCGTAGACTGTTCTTGTGTTCATCGACATACGGGGTCACCAAGGTAGAGTTCTGTAGAACTGTGTAGTGTGCTTGAGACCAAGAATATCCGTCCCTGCATATTATTGAGTCCCTTCCAAGCGTGTCTTTTCCAGTCAGTCTCCCCTCATACCGCAATTTAGGGAGACCTATCTTCTTAAGGCCAGGAATGAAGTCAACACAAAACCCGATGACATTCTCTGTTTGATGGCCTATGGAGATGCTTCCTTCTGGCCTAGCGCGGTTACGGACATATTTCTTTAGGACTCCCATGAACCTCTTAAAGGGGTACATATTGTGTAGAAATACGGGGCCCAGAATGACAATCTCGTCAACTAGATGAACTAGGACGTGCGTCATGATATTGAAGAAGGATGGTGGGAACACCAGCTCGAAACTGACAAGACATTGCACCACATCACTCCTTAGCCTTGGTATGATTTCTGGATCGATCACCTTCTGAGAGATTGCATTGAGAAATGCACATAGCTTCACAATGGCTAATCGGACGTTTTTCGGTAGAAGCCCCCTCAATGCAACCGGAAGCAGCTGCGTCATAATCACATGGCAGTCATGAGACTTTAGGTTCTGAAACTTTTTCTCTGCCATATTTATTATTCATGAGACTTTAGGACGTTTTTCGAGATTAGGTTTTGTCACTCCGATTGTCGGAGAGGTATCTCTGGGCCCTCTCGGTAATACACATCACTTAAGCCTTGCAAGCATTATAACTAATGAGTTAGTTACGAAATGATGTATTACGGAACGAGTAAAGAGACTTGCCAGTAACAAGATTGAACTAGGTATTGGATACCGACGATCGAATCTCGGGCAAGTAACATACCGATGACAAAGGGAACAACGTATGTTGTTATGCGGTTTGACCGGTAAAGATCTTCGTAGAATATGTAGGAACCAATATGGGCATCCAGGTTCCTCTATTGGTTATTGACCGAGAATAGTTCTAGGTCATGTCTATATAGTTCTCGAACCCGTAGGGTCCGCACGCTTAACGTTACGATCACAGTTTTATTATGAGTTTATAAGTTTTGCTATACCGAAGTTTGTTCGGAGTCCCGGATGTGATCACGGACATGACGTGGAGTCTCGAAATGGTCGAGACATAAATATCGATATATTGGAAGCCTATATTTGGACATCGGAATCGTTCCGGGTGAAATCGGCATTTTACCGGAGTAGCGGGAGGTTACCGAACCCCCCCCCGGGGGGGGGGGGGGTTATTGGGCCTACATGGGCCTCGAGGGAGAAGAGGGAAGGAGGCAGGAGGGGGCCGCGCGCCCCTCCCCTTCCTAGTCCGAATAGGACAAGGGAAGGGGGGCGGCGCCCTCCTTTCCTTCCCCTCTTCCTCCTCTTTCCCCCCTTCTCCTACTCCTACTTGGAAAGAAAGGGAGTCCTACTCCCGGTGGGAGTAGGACTCCCCACTTGGCGCGCCCTCCTTGGCTGGCCGCCT
>NC_041385.1:842719068-842722818 GCF_002162155.2 Triticum dicoccoides | reverse complement strand
CACCTCGGTCATATCGTCGCGGAGTTTAGACAAAGCCCTGCGCCGATAGAACATCATCACCGTCACCACGCCGTCGTGCTGACGAAACTCATCTCCGGAGCTTTGCTGGATCGGAGCCCGGAGATCGTCATCGAGCTGAACGTGTGCTGAACTCGAAGGTGCCGTACGTTCGGCGCTTGGATCGGTCGGATCGTGAAGACGTACGACTACATCAACCGCGTTGTGCTAACGCTTCCACTTTCGGTCTACGAGGGTACATGGACAACACTCTCCCCTCTCGTTGCTATATCATCACCATGATCTTGCGTGTGCGTAGGAAAATTTTGAAATTACTACGTTCCCCAACAGAATTTAGTTATGATAAATCACAGGAACGTGCTTTTGCGTTGATTATTTTTTCTGCTGATCAATAAAAAATTGTCCAGGACTTCCTATTTTGGTAGAATTTTTAGAGTTCCAGAAGTTTGCGTTAGTTACAGATTACTACAGACTGTTCTGTTTTTGACAGATTCTGTTTTGCATGTGTTGTTTGCTTATTTTGATGAATCTATGGCTAGTAAATTAGTTTATAAACCATAGAGAAGTTGGAATACAGTAGGTTTAACACCAATATAAATAAAGAATGAGATCATTACAGTACCTTGAAGTAGTATTTTGTTTTCTTTCTCTAACGGAGCTCACGAGATTTCTGTTGAGTTTTGTGTTGTGAAGTTTTCAAATTTTGTGTGAATTCTTTTGATGGATTATGGAACAAGGAGTGGCAAGAGCCTAAGCTTGGGGATGCCCATGGAACCCCCAAGATAATCCAAGGACACCAAAAATTCAAAGCTTGGGGATGCCCCGGAAGGCATCCCCTCTTTCATCCACTTCCATCGGTAATTTACTTGGAGCTATATTTTTATTCACCAACATGATATGTGTTTTGCTTGGAGCATTTTGTATTATTTGTGGCTTTGCTTGTTAGTTTACCACAATCATCCTTGTTGTACACACCTTTTGAGAGAGCCATACATGATTTGGAATTTGTTAGAATACTCTATGTGCTTCACTTATATCTTTTGAGCTTGATAGCTTTGCTCTATGTGCTTCACTTATATCTTTAGAGCGTGATAATTTTTGCTCTAGTGATTCACTTAGATCTTTTAGAGCACGGTGGTGGATTTGTTTTAAAGAAACTTGATCTCTCATGCTTCACTTAGATTATTTTGAGAGTCTTTAATAGCATGGTAATTTGCTTAATGTTAATATACTTGGTATTCAAGATATGTGAAACTTTCTTTTGAGTGCGTTGAATACTAAGATAAGTTTGATGCTTGATAATTGTTTTGAGATATGGAGGTGATAATATCAAAGTCGTGCTAGTTGGGTGATTATGAATTTGAGAAATACTTGTGTTGAAGTTAGCAAATCCCGTAGCATGCACGTATGGTTAAAGTTGTGTAACAAATTTGAAACATGAAGTGTACCTGGCTTGTGCATCCTTATGAGTGGCAGTCGGGGACGAGCGATGGTCTTTTCCTACCAATCTATCCCCCTAGGAGCATGCGCGTAGTACTTGATTTTTGATGACTTCTAAATTTTTGCAATAAGTATATGAGTTCTTTTGACTAATGTTGAGTCCATGGATTATACGCACTCTCACCTTTCCGCCATTGCTAGCCTCTTCGGTACCGTACATTGCCCTTTCTCACCTTGAGAGTTGGTGCAAACTTCGCCGGTGCATCCAAATCCCGTGATACGATACGCTCTATCACACATAAACCTCCTTATATCTTCCTCAAAACAGCCACCATACCTACCTATCATGGCATTTCCATAGCCATTCCGAGATATTTTTCCATGCAACTTCCACCATCATCATTGTGACATGCATTACTTTTGTCATATTGCCATTGCATGATCTTGTAGTTGACATTGTATTTGTGGCAAAGCCACCATGCATTATTTTCCATACATGTCACTCTTGATTCATTGCACCATCCCGGTACACCGCCGGAGGCATTCATATAGAGTCATATCTTGTTCTAAGTTTCGAGTTGTAATCCTTGTGTTGTAATCAATAGAAGTGTGATGATCGTCATTATTAGAGCATTGCCCAAAAAAAAGAGAAAGGCCAAAAAAAATGAAGGCCAAAATAAAAAAAATAAAAAAAGAAAGGCCCAAAAAAAAAGGGGGGGGCAATGCTACTATCTCTTTTTCCATACTTGTGCTTCAAAGTAGCACCTTGTTCTTCATGTAGTGAGTCTCATATATTGTGCTTCAAAGTAGCACCATGTTTTTCATATAGTGAGTCTCATAAGTAGTCTTGTTTATACTAGTGGGAATTTTTCATTATAGAACTTGGCTTGTATATTCCTACGATGGGCTTCCTCAAATGCCCTAGGTCTTTGTGAGCAAGCAAGTTAGATGCACACCCACTAGTTTTCTTTTGATGAGCATTCATAGCTCTAGTGCATCCGTTGCATGGCAATCCCTACTCGCTCACATCGATATCTATTGATGGGCATCTCCATAGCCCATTGATACGCCTAGTTGATGTGAGACTTTCTCCTTTTTTGTCTTCTCCACACAATCCCCATCATCATATTCTATTCCACCCATAGTGCTATATCCATGGCTCACGCTCATGTACTGCGTGAAGGTTGAAAAAGTTTGAGATTATTTAAGTATGAAACAATTGCTTGGCTTGTCATCGGGGGTATAGAAGTTGGGAACATCTTTGTGTGACAAAATGAAGCATAGCCTAACCATATGATTTTGTAGGGATGAACTTTCTTTTGCCATGTTATTTTGAGAAGACATGATTACTTTGATTAGTATGCTTGAAGTATTATTATTTTTGTGTCAATATGAACTTTTGTCTTGAATCTTTCGGATCTGAATATTCATATCACAATTAAGAAGAGTTACATTGAAATTATGCCAAAGTATCACTCCGCATCAAAAATTCTTTTTTATCATTTACCTTCTCGAGGACGAGCAGGAATTAAGCTTGGGGATGCTTGATACGTCTCCAACGTATCTATAATTTTTGATTGCTCCATGCTACTTTATCTACTGTTTTGGACTATATTGGGCTTTATGTTCCACTTTTATATTATTTTTGGGACTAACCTATTAACCTGAGGCCCAGCCCAGAATTGCTGTTTTTTGCCTATTTCAGTATTTCGAAGAAACGGAATATCAAACGGAGTCCAAACGAAATGAAACCTTCAGGAACGTGATTTTCTCATCAGATAAGATCCAGGAGACTTGGACCCTCCGTCAAGAAAGCCACGAGGCGGTCACGAGGGTGGAGGGTGCGCCCTCCCCCCTAGGCGCGCCCCCTGCCTCGTGGGCCCCTCGAAGCTCCACCGACGTACTCCTTCCTCCTATATATACCTATGTATCCCCGTATGATCAAAAGAGGAGCCAAAAACCTAATTCCACCGCTGCAACCTTCTGTATCCACGAGATCCCTTCTTGGGGCCTGTTCCGGAGCTCCGCCGGAGGGGGCATCCACCACGGAGGGCTTCTACATCAACACCATAGCCCCTCCAATGAAGTGTGAGTAGTTTACTTCAGACCTTCGGGTCCATAGCTAGTAGCTAGATGGCTTCTTCTCTCTTTTTGGATCTCAATACAATGTTTCTCCCCCTCTCTCGTGGAGATCTATTCGATGTAATCTTCTTTTTGCGGTGTGTTTGTTGAGACCGATGAATTGTGGGTTTATGATCCAACTTATCTATGGAAAATATTTGATTCTTCTCT
>NC_041385.1:842716795-842717717 GCF_002162155.2 Triticum dicoccoides | reverse complement strand
CGGGGCCGCAGAGGCGGGTGCTCACAGAGGGAGGAGCGCGCGGCGGGCAGCGTCAGGGCGAGCAGTGGCGCGGCGACGGCGTCGGGGCAGGAGCGGCGCGCGGCCGGGCAGGGGCGGCGCGCGTTGGGGCAGGGACGGCACGTGGCGATGGCGACGGGCGAGGGCGCGGGCGACGGCGAGGGTGCGGGCGGCGACGACGACGGGCGCGGGCGACGGCGCGGGCGGCGGGCGGGGGGCAACTGTGGTGATGGACTCTGCAAAATTGTGAATTTCTACTTATATACCACGAGCATTGGTCCCGGTTCGTGGCACCAACCGGGACCAATGCCCCCTTTAGTCCTGGTTGGTGCCACCAACCGGGACCAAAGGCCTCTTTTTCGGCAGCCCAAAGGGCGGGAAGCGGCAACCTTTGGTACCGGTTGGTGCCACCAACCGGGACCAATGCGCCCCCCCCTTTAGTCCCGGTTGGTGCCACCAACCGGGACCAAAGGCCCCTGTGCTGCCCGCGTCGGGGCCAAAGTTTAGTCCCACCTCGCTAGTTGAGAGGGGCGCGCAGTGGTTTATAAGCCCCATTGTCGCACCCCTCTCGAGCTCCTCTCCACCGCAGGCTTTCGGGCCTACTTGCTATTGCTTTGCCTGATGGGCCTTCTGGGGCTACTGCGGGCCTGAATCCTGGCCCATAGTAGGGTTTCATGTCGTATTCAGGCCGTGGGGGCCCAGTAGGAGGCATTTTTTTTGTTTTCTTTACTTATTGTTGCTATTTTTATTTTTTCCAGTTTTTTTGTTTTGTTTTCTGCATTATTTATTTTCTTTTGTTTTTTGCTTTATTTTTTAATTCTTTTTGCTTTTAGTTTTAGGAAAATTATAAACTTTCTGTTAGTGCCATTAGTTTTCAAATTTGAAAACACTTTTTTTGTTTTTT
>NC_041385.1:842683513-842716785 GCF_002162155.2 Triticum dicoccoides | reverse complement strand
CCGGGACCAAAGGCCCCTGTGCTGCCCGCGTCGGGGCCAAAGTTTAGTCCCACCTTGCTAGTTGAGAGGGGCGCGCAGTGGTTTATAAGCCCCATTGCCGCACCCCTCTCGAGCTCCTCTCCACCGCAGGCTTTCGGGCCTACTTGCTATTGCTTTGCCTGATGGGCCTTCTGGGGCTACTGCGGGCCTGAATCCTGGCCCATAGTAGGGTTTCATGTCGTATTCAGGCCGTGGGGGCCCAGTAGGAGGCATTTTTTTGTTTTCTTTACTTATTGTTGCTATTTTTATTTTTTCCAGTTTTTTTGTTTTGTTTTCTGCATTATTTATTTTCTTTTGTTTTTTGCTTTATTTTTTAATTCTTTTTGCTTTTAGTTTTAGGAAAATTATAAACTTTCTGTTAGTGCCATTAGTTTTCAAATTTGAAAACACTTTTTTTGTTTTTTGTTTTCTTTCTTGCTTTATTTATGTTATTTTGTTTCTACTTACAACAAAATAATTATTGTTGTTTTTTTGTTTTGTTTTCTGCATTATTTATTTTCTTTTGTTTTTTGCTTTATTTATCAATTCTTTTTGCTTTTAGTTTTAGGAAAATTATAAACTTTCTGTTAGTGCCATTAGTTTTCAAATTTGAAAACACTTTTTTTGTTTTTTTGTTTTCTTTCTTGCTTTATTTATTTTATTTTGTTTCTACTTACAACAAAATACTTATTGTTGCTATTTTTAATTATTACGAGGGCCGAACCATAAGACATTAAAGCATTTCAAATGAACTCTGAAAAAGTTGAAAGTTGGCATGGTATCATAAATTGACCCACATAGCATGTGCATGTACAAAACGGACAATGGTATCATACTCGTCAGGTATAAAGTTGGCATGGTATCATCATAGTAGTTGCGGGAGAAAGTCTTCACTTTTTCTTTGCTTGTGTCATTTGCTTATTGCGCCGTAACCGTGGATAATCTTCATCGTTTATCAGGATGCTGGGGTCAGCCTTGACTTTGAAGGGAGGAATTTCATGAAACTTTTCATAATCTTCAGACATGTCTGTCTTGCCCTCCACTCCCACGATGTCCCTTTTTCCTGAAAGAACTATGTGGCGCTTTGGCTCATCGTATGATGTATTCGCTTCCTTATATTTTCTCTTTCTCGGTCTGGTAGACATGTCCTTCACATAGATAACCTGTGCCACATCATTGGCTTGGACGAACGGTTCGTCAGTGTACCCAAGATTTTTTAGATCCACTGTTGTCATTCCGTACTGTGGGTCTACCTGTACCCCGCCTCCTGACAGATTGACCCATTTGCACTTAAACATAGGGACGTTAAAATCATGTCCGTAGTCAAGTTCCCATATGTCCACTATGTAACCATAATATGTGTCCTTTCCCCTCTCGGTTGTTGCATCAAAGCGGACACCGCTGTTTTGGTTGGCGCTCTTTTGATCTTGGTCAATCGTGTAAAATGTATTCCCATTTATCTCGTATCCTTTCCAAATCAATACAGTCAAAGATGGTCCCCTGGACAACAAGTACAACCCATCACAAACAGTGTTGTCACCTCTGATACGTGCTTCCAACCAACTGTTGAAAGTCCTGATGTGTTCACATGTAATCCAGTCGTCGCACTGCTCCGGGTGTTTGGAGCGTAGACTGTTCTTGTGTTCATCGACATACGGGGTCACCAAGGTAGAGTTCTGTAGAACTGTGTAGTGTGCTTGAGACCAAGAATATCCGTCCCTGCATATTATTGAGTCCCTTCCAAGCGTGTCTTTTCCAGTCAGTCTCCCCTCATACCGCAATTTAGGGAGACCTATCTTCTTAAGGCCAGGAATGAAGTCAACACAAAACCCGATGACATTCTCTGTTTGATGGCCTATGGAGATGCTTCCTTCTGGCCTAGCGCGGTTACGGACATATTTCTTTAGGACTCCCATGAACCTCTTAAAGGGGTACATATTGTGTAGAAATACGGGGCCCAGAATGACAATCTCGTCAACTAGATGAACTAGGACGTGCGTCATGATATTGAAGAAGGATGGTGGGAACACCAGCTCGAAACTGACAAGACATTGCACCACATCACTCCTTAGCCTTGGTATGATTTCTGGATCGATCACCTTCTGAGAGATTGCATTGAGAAATGCACATAGCTTCACAATGGCTAATCGGACGTTTTTCGGTAGAAGCCCCCTCAATGCAACCGGAAGCAGTTGCGTCATAATCACATGGCAGTCATGAGACTTTAGGTTCTGAAACTTTTTCTCTGCCATATTTATTATTCCTTTTATATTTGACGAGAAGCCAGTCGGGACCTTCATACTAAGCAGGCATTCAAAGAAGATTTCCTTCTCTTCTTTGGTAAGAGCATAGCTGGCAGGACCTTCATACTGCTTTGGAGGCATGCCGTCTTTTTCGTGCAAACGTTGTAGGTCCTCCCGTGCCTCAGCTGTATCTTTTGTCTTCCCATACACGCCCAAGAAGCCTAGCAAGTTCATGCAAAGGTTCTTTGTCACATGCATCACGTCGATCGAAGAGCGGACCTCTAGGTCTTTCTAGTAGGGTAGGTCCCAAAATATAGATTTCTTCTTCCACATGGGTGCGTGTCCCCCAGCGTCACTCGGAACAGCTAGTCCGCCGGGACCCTTTCCAAAGATTACGTGTAAATCATTGACCATAGCAAGTACGTGATCACCGGTACGCATGGCGGGCTTCTTCCGGTGATGTGCCTCGCCTTTGAAATGCTTGCCTTTCTTTCGACATTGATGGTTGGTCGGAAGAAATCGACGATGGCCCAGGTACACATTCTTCCTGCAGCTTGCCTGGTATATACTATCGGTGTCAAGTAAACAGTGCGTGCATGCGTGGTATCCCTTGTTTGTCTGTCCTGAAAGGTTACTGAGAGCGGGCCAATCGTTGATGGTCACGAACAGCAACGCCTTTAGGTTAAATTCGTCCTGTTTGTGCTCATCCCATGTACGTACACCGTTTCCATTCCACAGCTGTAAAAGTTCTTCAACTAATGGCCTTAGGTACACATCAATGTCGTTGCCGGGTTGCTTAGGGCCTTGGATGAGAACTGGCATCATAATGAACTTCCGCTTCATGCACATCCAAGGAGGAAGGTTATACATACATAGAGTCACGGGCCAGGTGCTGTGATTGCTGCTCTGCTCCCCGAAAGGTTTAATGCCATCCGCGCTTAAAGCAAACCATACGTTCCTTGGCTCACTTGCAAACTCATCCCAGTACTTTCTCTCAATTTTTCTCCACTGCGACCCGTCAGCGGGTGCTCTCAACTTCCCGTCTTTCTTACGGTCCTCACTGTGCCATCGCATCAACTTGGCATGCTCTCCATTTCTAAACAGACGTTTCAACCGTGGTATTATAGGAGCATACCACATCACCTTCGCAGGAACCCTCTTCCTGGGGGGCTCGCCGTCAACATCACCAGGGTCATCTCGTCTGATCTTATACCGTAATGCACCGCATACCGGGCATGCGTTCAGATCCTTGTACGCACCGCGGTAGAGGATGCAGTCATTAGGGCATGCATGTATCTTCTGCACCTCCAATCCTAGAGGGCATACGACCTTCTTTGTTATGTATGTATTATCCTTTGGAAGCTTCTTCTTCAATATTTTCAGTAGCTTCTCAAATCCTTTGTCAGGCACAACATTCTCTGCCTTCCACTGCAGCAATTCCAGTACGGTACCAAGCTTTGTGTTGCCATCTTCGCAATTGGGGTACAACCCTTTTTTGTGGTCCTCTAACATGCGATCGAACTTCAGCTTCTCCTTTTGACTTTCGCATTGCGTCCTTGCATCGACAATGACCCGGCGGAGATCATCATCATCGGGCACATCGTCTGGTTCCTCTTGATCTTCAGCAGCTTCGCCCGTTGCAGCATCATCATGCACATCGTCTGGTTCCTCTTGATGTTCAGTAGCATCACCGTATTCAGGGGGCACATAGTTGTCATCATACTCTTCTTCTTCGCCGTCTTCCATCATAACCCCTATTTCTCCGTGCCTCGTCCAAACATTATAGTGTGGCATGAAACCCTTGTAAAGCAGGTGGGTGTGGAGGATTTTCCGGTCAGAGTAAGACTTCGTATTCCCACATATAGGGAATGGACAACACATAAAACCATTCTGCTTGTTTGCCTCAGCCACTTCGAGAAACTCATGCACGCCCTTAATGTACTCGGAGGTGTGTCTTGAACCGTACATCCATGTCGGTTCATCTGCGTGCATTATATATAATTAATTGTGTCAAAAATCATTACAGAACATCATGAATAGATAATTAAGTGACCAAATTAATAGAAGTTCATCATCACATTAAAACCAAAGTACATACATAGTTCTCATCTAACAACATAAAGCTCTGCAGAGCATCTAAATTAATTAAACCATACACTGAAACTATGTAAACATTTCAATGCGAAAACAAATGCGATCATAATCACAACCAATATAACAACTGATCCAACGACATAATGATACCAAGCCTCGGTATGAATGGCATATTTTCTAATCTTTCTAATCTTCAAGCGCATTGCATCCTTCTTGATCTTGTGATCATCGACGACATCTGCAACATGCAACTCCAATATCATCTTCTCCTCAATTTTTCTAATTTTTTCCTTCAACAAATTGTTTTCTTCTTCAACTAAATTTAACCTCTCGACAATAGGGTCGGTTGGAATTTCCGGTTCAACAACCTCCTAGATAAATAAAATCTATGTCACGTTGGTCGGCATAATTGTCATAAACAATAAATGAACCAATAGTTATGAAAAGACAATATATACCACATCCGAATCATAGACAGGAAGAGGGCCGACGGGGACGGATACCAAAACCATCACACTATATAAGGTGCAATAATAAAAATAAGAAAATTATACAAGTATCTATATAAACATACAAGTAAGAATTTTTTTTCCTTGAAAGAAGATAAGAACAAGAGGCTCACCACGGTGGTGCCGGCGACGAGATCCGCGCGGGCGATCGATGGCGGTGAAGACAGGGATGGGACATGACGGACCGCTAAACCTAGACAAATATTGAGGAAAATGGAGCTTGGAGGTCGAGCTTGGAGAGGAGAAAGCTTAAGTAGTGTGGCTCGGGCATTCCATCGAACACCTCGTGTGCATAGGAGGTGAGTTAGAGCACCACAAAGCTCTCCCCTCGCCGGCCACGAAAAACTGAGCAGTGGGAGTGCTCTGCTCGCGGGCGAGGGGTATATATAGGCAACTAATTGGTCCGGGTTCGTGGAACGAACCGGGACTAAAGGGCAGCCTTTGGTCCCGGTTCAAGCCACCAACCGGGACCAATGGTGTTGGGCCAAGAGCGAGGCCCATTGGTCCCGGTTCGTCCCACCAACCGGGACCAATAGGTCCAGACGAACCGGGACCAATGGCCCACGTGGCCCGGCCGGCCCCCGTGGCTCACGAACCGGGTCCAATGCCCCCATTGGTCCCGGTTCTGGATTGAACCGGGACTAATGGGCTGGCCCGGCCTGTACCATTGCCCCCTTTTCTACTAGCGTGAAGCTTGGAACCATGTGGCACCAATCGGGCTAGGGGCGACGAGCATGTGTGAAAAGCTCAAGGCCGTGGCAGCAGACTTACAGCAATGGAGCAGAACAGTTTTCGGTTCGGTGAGGCGCCAAATCAAGAAGCTGAAGATTGATCTCGAGCATGCTAGGCAGCGCGCGCTTGTGTCCGGCATCTCACTGGAGGTCGGGGACCTAGCAGGCCAGTTGCGTGAGCTATACGAGTGGGAACAAATAATGTATAAGCAAAGGTCGCGTGTTGGATGGTTGAAAGAGGGAGACCAAAACACGCGATACTTTCAAAACCGAGCCAGTCATAGAAAAAGGAAAAATACGGTGCGTGCCCTGCGCCGTGAAGATGGAAGTAGATGCACGTCCGATGCGGATATGAGGTCTATGGCTGCATCCTTCTATGCCAACCTCATCTCGTCGGAGGGCTCGGAGGGGGGGGATCCTTGATCTCATGGATGAGATTTTCACCACCGAAATGAATGATGATCTCACTAAGGATTTCTTTGACAACGAGATTGAAAAGGCTCTGTTTCAGATGGGGGCTACGAAAGCTCCTGGGCCGGACGGCCTGCCTGCTTTATTTTACCAGAGACACTGGTCTCTCCTACAGGCTGATGTATGCGCGGCTGTTCGTGATTTCCTAGCTGGTGGAGCTACGCTGGATTCTTTTAATGACATTGTTATGGTTATGATCCCAAAGGTGAAGTCCCCAGAGATTTTAACCCAGTTTCGCCCTATCAGACTCTGAATGTCCTGTACAAGGTGGCGGCCAAGGTGCTTGCTAATAGATTGAAGGGGATTCTCCCTGTAATGATTTCTGAGGAACAAAGCGCCTTCGTTCCAGGTCAACTTATAACTGATAATGTGTTGGTTGCTTACGAGTGTGTGCATGCGATCCGCAAGCGTAAAAGGAAGAAACCTCTCTGTGCGGTCAAACTGGATACGATGAAGGCGTACGACCGGGTTGAGTGGGCGTTTTTGGAACAAGTCATGGGGCGCCTTGGGTTTGCTCAGGGTTGGGTTGATATGATCATGAGGTGTGTACGGACGACCAGATTCTCTGTTAAGCTAAATGGAGGCTTGTCCGAGCTATTTCTTCCATCTAGGGGCCTCAAGCAAGGAGAACCGCTCTCGCCATACTTGTTCCTTCTTTGCGTCGAAGGTTTCTCTGCCCTTTTGAAGAGAGCGCAGCGGGAGAAGAGGATTAGCGGGGTTTCTTTTGGGAGCACTGTCCCCCATGTGACCCATCTCCTCTTCGCGGATGATAGCATTGTTTTCCTGGAGGGATCTCAAGGCAACTTGGAGGCTCTCAGGAATATCCTTCAGGTTTATGAGCAGGCATTTGGGCAGCGAGTAAACCTCTAGAAATCTTCTATCTTCTTTGGGAAGGGCTGCTCTGATGAGAGCAAAATTGTGTTAAAGGGTGTGATTGGCATAGAATCTGAAGCCCTGAGTGAGAAGTACCTTGGTCTACCGACGGCGGTGGGCAGATCTAAAGATGGCACCTTTAAGTATGTTGGAGAGAGCTCCAAGGGCAAGGTGCTACAGTGGAAAGGACAAGGCCTTTCTAAGGCAGCAAGGGAAGTGCTTGCTAAATCCGGGTTACAAGCGACACCTACGTTTACTATAAGCTGTTTTCAACTATCCAAGAAAATGTGCCGGAACCTGACTTCTATTTCTTCTAACTTCTGGTGGAATTCAGCTCATGGTGATAAAAAGGTGCACTAGGTTGCATGGGACAAGATGTGCTTGTCTAAGCGTGAGGGTGGCATGGGGTTCAGAAACTATGAGGCTTTCAACCAAGCTCTTCTCGGCAAGCAGGCCTGGAGGATCTTGCAGGTTCCAGAGTCCCTTTGTGCTAGGGTTTTTCGTGCCAGATATTTCAAGGACTCAATGATCATGAACGCCACATGCCCATCTAATGGATCCTTCACCTTTCGGAGTATTCTACATGGCCAAAACTTGCCGCGGGAAGGTGCGGTGTGGCGCATTGGTGATGGTGCAAAGGTGCATATTCACCATGATAACTGGATTCCCCGCAGGAGCAGTCTACGGCCACTGGGCCAGAACTTCATTCACGGAGCGACTCATGTTGCCGATCTACTCACTGAGGAAGGTAATGCATGGAATGAAGCCAAGGTGGACGCGATGTTTACTCCAGATTATGCGGCTGATATCAAGCAAATTCCGGTTGGAGGACAAGGGGTAGATGATTACCTTGCTTGGAACTACAGCAAGGATGGGGTCTACTCGGTCCAATCGGCATATAATGTTGCAATGAACCTGAGGAAGGCCTCCTCGGGTCGGCAGGGTTCCTCGTCTTCAGTCAACACCCATAGGAATTGGTTGCCCGTGTGGGGGGATCCTGTGCCGAACAAGGTTAAGATACACTCATGGAGAATTATGCGCAATGGTCTGGCCACTGGGTCTGAACTACTGCAAAGAAGAATCAAACCGGGTGTCTTCTGTACGGCGTGCGGACGGGAGGAAACGCTGCTCCATCGCTTCTGGAGCTGTCCTCACTCGCAGCAATTTTGGACTGAACTGGCAGAGCGAAGAAGCATTCAAGCCCCAAGTCCACCTAACGGCATTGTTTCTAACCATGATCTTGGCAGATGGTCGTGGAACTGGATGGGGGAGGCCCGGGATGAGCCAAAGGAGGCTTCTGCAGGGCCTCTACGGTCTTTGGCTTGCGAGAAACGAAGCTCGTGATGGGGTGCGCATCAAAAACCCGTCGGATGTTGCTGGATCTGTTTCGTCATTCATGGACGAGTGGATGGAGGCCGTGGCGAAGAAAGCGCGAGTTGTCATCAAACCACCGCCTGAGAAATGCCAGACGCCGGAAGCGGGATGGATCAAGCTAAATGTGGATGGCGCGGTAGCTCTTGCTTCGAGGAATGGTGGGGGAGGGGTGGTTGCCAGAGATCATGAGGGTGCTTTCCGGGGTGCCCTACCGCAGCGCTTCCCCAACATCTTGAAGTCGAAGATCATCGAGCTGATGGCTTGCCGAAAGGCCCTGGAGTTCGGTCGTGAGCTTGGCTTTCAACGAGTCCATGTGGAGATGGATTGCAGCGAAGCGGTCAGCATGATTAACTCGCCCGCCTGAAACCTGTCTGTGGCGGGACCGATCGTCGAAGATATGAAATCTCTAATGCAAGGATGGCTAGGCTGCAAGATCACCTGGCGCAGGAGAACTGCAAACCGGGCCGCTCATACGCTGGCCAATGTAGCTGCAGGTGACGGTATTTCTGTTGTCTGGAGGCATTCGGCCCCTGACTGTATCATTTCTGTTTTAGCGGACGAGATTCCAGACTTTGTTTAAATAAAGTTAGATGTTTCCCTCAAAAAAAAAAAGAAGTGAAAGCTAACAGATCCCCAGGATCTGTTAGCTTTCACTTCTTTCTTCTTTTATTCGTCCTTTTCCTTTTTTTTCTTTTTTCCTCCTTTTCATTTTCGGTTTCTTCTTTTTGTTTTTACTGGCTCGATGAATTGCTCGTAAATACGTGAACTTTTCCTTCAAATCGATGATTTTTTAAAACTCGTTGAACTTTTCCAAATTTGTGATTTTTTGGCAAATTTAAAAAGTCATTGAGCTTTTTAAAATTTCATGATTTTTTCCTATTTGATGATATTTTTCGAAAACTGCAAAGAACTTTTTTCAAAATGGATGAGCTTTTAATTAAATTGAAAGAACCTTTTTAAAATTCCATTAACTTTTTTCAATATAGATGATCATTTTTTAAAAATAGATGATTTATTTTGAAAATCGGCGAATGCTTTTGAAATTTGATTAACTAACTTTCAGAGTGATGAGATTTTTTAAAATTCATCATTTTTTTCTTTTTCAACTTTTTTTCTTTTTTTTCAAAGGCGGACGTATAAATGCGCCGGCCCACCTGTCCCGGCTTTGTGTGCACCAGGTAGCTTCCCTGGCGCCTAAATCACTGAACAGGCGCTCCCCAAACCGAAACCCCTATAGAGTGCACATTGCGGCAAACTGTCGGGGGGCTCCGCACGGGTTCCGCCCCGTCTGGGCCAGCACATTTTATTTTATGTTTTTTATTTTTATGGTTCTCATACGAACTCCATATAGAGTCCATAAAAAGTTAGAACTGCCAATAATGCTTTATGCATATATATTTATATATTATCATCTCCAAATTAAACTAAAACTTAGAGTATCACATATTTTTATGTAATAGCAATATGAGATTCCATTCAACATCAGTTTTATAAAATATTCTTGTCGGTTATTTGGTGTAAATTCTAGAAAACAATTTATACAAACTAAAACTTTGGTGGACATTCTTGTTAAGCTGGATGAACATTTCTCTCAACATGGATGAACAATTTCATTTAATGTTTTGAACTATTGATGCATTTTTTGAACTTAAGGCAGGTATTTTTCTTTTAAAACCCACATACATTTTGATTATATTTGGAATATTTATTATCTAGCGGCACATTTTTTAGGCATGTTTACAAAATTTGTTTTCTTGGTCACCTTGATGATTTTTTAAGATTGGTGAACATTTTTCTTGAGCTAGCATTACATATCCATGACGCGAGATGGACCATTTCAGTTAGTCACTGGAATTGATTTCTTTTGATATAATTTTTATTATGTATGGTGTGCTATGTACTTTAGGTGAACTTTTGTAATAGATCTGGACCCTTTTTCATAAAAAAAACTAGAGGCACATTTTTGGAAGATATCGGAACAGTTATATTAAGATGCTTGAACTATAGTTTTATATCAAGAGGCACATTTTTGGTTTCATGTCTGATGCACTCGTCGATTTTGGTGTCGCGAAAAATAGATTATCTGTATTATGATAAAATAAAATAAATCCTCTTAAGCCGTAACGAATCAGAGAGAATGTTCTACATTGTGCCTGGTTGATATCTTTAGAATGGTGTATCATTTGCATCATTCCGATGAGCGGTTTGGAAAAAATCATGAAAAAATGATCGATGTCACTCGTCAGCTGCCACAGTATATTAAAAATTCATTTAAAACCATAAGGAATCTCAGAAATTGTTCTACTTATGAAAGTTGTACCTCTTCCATTGTTTCCAACGGCGTATCACACATCTCGTTTCGACAAAAAGTCATAAAACTGCAGCAAAAACAAAACAAAAAATCACAAATTTCAAAAACAGAATATCCGCGATTTGGTAATAAGAAACTGCTCTTGAACCGTAAGGAATTAGAAAAGGTTGCATCTCAACGATATCTTTCCAACAACGTATCGTTTGCTTCATTCCGACAAGTGGTTTAGAAAAATATATATGAAAAAATAAGCTTGTTGCCACTTGTCGTGCGCCACACAATTTTTGAATCTGCTCTTAAACCGGGAGGAACCTCAAAAAGTGCTCAACATGCAGAAGTTACGCCTAATTCATAGCTTTCCAATGATATATCACATGCCTCGTTTCGACAAACGATTTAAAAATTGGATCAATAAGAGTATCGAAAAACACGTGTAGTGTTTTACTACGAGGTGTTCACTCGACTTAGTATTGCAGTACTCTTGCTTAAAAATGTTCTTCATTTGCGTTGAGCAGCGCAGTTCAGAAGTGTGTGCAAAATATTATTCTGCTAATATTAGCAGAATAGACATGCTATATATATTCGCTACTCTTTAGTCAATAGAAAAAAGAAATGCACTGCATGCCCTTCTAACATACTTTATTTAACATAGTTAGCCAATTTAAATGGGGTAGAAAACATTTAATATTCCATAGAAATTAGTTATATTGATTAATGTTGTTCCCTAAAAAGAATTTAATATTAGTTAGCAGGAGCGACTAACTGCACAGTTTCAAACTAAGCATTTTTCTGGTCAAATTACATATATAATATATTTTAATCTGAGTTATGATTGCAAAGTTATAGTATGATCATTTTATCATATTCTCTCTAACTAAAAAAGACCAGGGACCTCAACGGGTTGAAAATAGAGTGAACTAGGCCTACTGCATCTAAACGCAGAATACTAACCAGCGCTCAGGTGCACGCGGCAGTGGATACAGAAGTTGGGTCGAAAGGCAATAACTAGAGAGAAAGGCGAGGGACTTAATACTGTACCATGGGTTATTTAAAAAATCACCAGTGGCTTTTTATAAAACGTACCAAGAAACACTCCATACTTTTTTTGCGGCGATTGTTCATGATAAAACTAGCTATACATGTCAATAGTGGTGGTACAAATAATTTCCAATACTTCTTTTCCTTTGTTAAAGCATTACCATTTGTGATTTTATATGAGGAGCGCATACCAGATCAAACTAAATGCCGTCTATGAGGGACACATGCCTTAGGTACGACACCAGCCGACCCAACAAGAAACACACACACATCGCGCTGGACATGGCGACAAAGATCAAAAAGTTTGTACAAATATTTAAGCCTTTTAATCATGTGGTCAACAATTTATATGTGACATACTCCCTCCGTTACGGTTTAGAAGGCGCGCTTGGAAATTCTCTGCGACCTAGGTGGTTATTTGTTGGTTGTGAGATGGGCTAAAAAATAGCATTCACACTACGCATGCATATAGAAATAGTACTCCGAAGTACTAATTAGCTATTAGAAATAAATGCAATGCGCCCTAAACCTTGTCTGTTGTGGATACGCACGAAAATTTAACTGTGCCTTCTAAACTGTGACGGAGGGAGTAGCTAATTCTCATCTAGACGAGAATTAGCAAATCCAAAAAATCAAATGATGTAGCAGTTAGATGAGACTTGCTTAAATCAACATAAATGTGTGTGTTTTTTTTGCTATAAAAAACTAACAAGAACAATCTTCAACATAAATGTGTTCTTTTTTGCTATAAAAAACAAACAAGAACAATCTTCAACTGTTCTATCAAGCGGCAACTTCTTCGATTCAAAATTCTCACATATCACCCTTCAATCATTTGAATCCGTTTCATATATAGTACATTCCCCCTAGCACTAGTACTAAATAAAACATAATTGCGCCGAACTGCCGATTTACTTATCAGCAAGGCGATTACAGTAGTCAAGTAAAACCTTAGCAAGACCGCGAGGAGCAATCAGACTGAGAGGGCTAGTCAGGTCGTCGGAGACGTGCTCTCGCATGCCATCTGTACTGAGGTCATACATGTACACTGCATGGTACCAAAGCACTTCAAGTCCAGCATGTATGTCTTCCATGTATATGCAGTTGCGATCGACGGATGGGAACTTGTCTGCGTCAACGGAGAGGCACCTGCTGTGGCCCAGGAATAGCGCGCGGCTGCCGATGCTGTCCAGCGGTTCCAGGACCTTGCGATCAACGTCGACCCTGTAAACTTGCGCAGCGCGGCGGCCATGTGAACATGACGATAGGCTGACCACCAACATCTCCCCGTCCGACTCAACGAGGTACACATGGGCATACGGCTCCAGCTTGCCTATCAGCTCGCCGTAACCGAAGGATGGACGCTCCGCTTCAACAATCCTGAATACACACCCCTCGGAGTCGGCCACGTAGACATGGCCGGCGTGGGCGAGCATGCTACGTACGTAGAATGCCTCCCGGCCCTCAGAATATTGGGGGAACTGCACCGCCCGTAGTTCGTTTGCGGGATCGGGGACGAAGTAGACGGTGTAGTGCCCGTAGTAGTAGTCTTCATCATGGTCCTCATTGTCACCGTCGTGGTCACCTTCGTCCTCGTGGCCGCCGTCCTCATTGTCACCGTCCTGCTCCTCTTCGTCCTGGTACGGTGTGCGGAGCACCGTGCCTGTGAAGGGCTCAAGGACCCAGATGGTGTGCGGGGATTTTTTCTCCTTGAGAATGAGGAGGCCGTCGGAGGCTTCAAGCAGCTGGTGGTCGTCGAGCATGGGGACGCGGCGGTGGAGGAAGCGTCCCGTGGAGACGTTGACGAAGAGGCGGCGACCGTCGGCGGCTTCCCGGAACTGGTACTCGTGGAGCATGACCCAGTTCCGGGGGCGGAACCGAGGGTCGGCGCCGACGCCGAGCGGACGTGGCTTGGCGAGCGCGGAGCGCCAGCCATGGCACACGGCGCGCATGCCCATGTAGTACTCGATGCCCATGTAGTAGTCGATGTCGCCGTCGGCCAGGAGGCGCCGGAGGAGGTCAGAGGGAAGCAACGACCAGTCGAAGGCCATGGCGAATCGGTAGGATGGCGTATCGGACTATCGGTCGCTGGTAGGTAGTGTGGCTGCGAGACTGGCCGAGCAGTACCCTGTTTAAAGACGGATGGATCGATGGCTGGCGCTTGGCTCACCACCCGGCGCCGCCGTTCGTTTAATGGACTCGGAAGACGAGAAGATGGGAATCACAGCATGCAGCTTAATGGGCTCGGAAGTCGGAGGAAGTTGACCTTTTGCATGCATGAACGCCGCTTGCACCAATGCCAACCTCTGGCTGTTTACTGGACTCGGGAAACCACAAGAGAAAAAGTGGATGCAGCCATTTCCGCTTCTGTCGTGCATTCCCAAGCATCGTAGTACTAGTATTCTGCTCCCTCCGTCTACGAATAAATGTGAGTTATATACACGAGGAGTCTTAGAATTTTTGCGAGCGACAGTCAGTTTGATGCATAACTTAAGTATAGTCATCTAAGTTGCGCGGACGTGCAAATACGGTCATATTTTTCGTATGGGGGTGTTTCTCACACTTATGTGACATATCAGGCCCACTGTCAGTGATTGAAACATCATATTTTGTGAAAATCCCCCTAAATTAGTGTCAAATTCTGGTTAAATTTTTTTCACTAAATGGTGGGAGTATGAAGTACAAATGGCCTTTTGCAGCGATACAACATCAAGAACTAGTCGAGACATTGAGAATGACACAACTAAATTGTTAAAAGAAAAGAATGTACTAAGGTGATTGTTTATATGAATTTTTTAAGGAGAGATTCTTTTACATTTTCGTTTGAGTGGGGGAGATTCTTCTACATTGATACCAATACAGGCACACACGTGTACTTACACAAGGGTATGAAAGCCGGGCGTGTAGCACCCTGTTTTGTTACTTGTGTTGTGGAGTAATAAGTGCACCTCCAACATATATCACTAAACAGACATCACCAAATGTCCGCGAAGATATTTAGATGTATTTGTGGACAACCAATGGGATGGAGGCCATCCAACCAGAGCAACCATATTTCCAGGCCTATCTGTTTTTCTTGTGTAGTACGAATATTGGAAGTAATTAAAGTAAATACCACGATGTATCAGTAACTCAAATATAAATATTCAGCGAAACTATAATTTAAAATAAAAATATACAATCCAAACATAATTTTTGAAATAAAATAGTTCAAAATTGAATCCAGTTTACTTGGACATATGTTGTAATTATCCATATGAAACACCCACAAATGGCCACAAATGGTCACCGAGTTCATTTAGAAGTTATGTATGAGGTTGCTGATTGCGAATCTGATCATGCAGTTCAACAAATTCCTCAAACGTCCTTGGATTCTGCTCTGGAGCCTATATAGGATCACCCATGTTTTGAAATTCCAGGCCAAGGCATACTCCCTCACCCTCATCCTCCATAATAGTATTATGCATGATCACACAAGCTGTCATCACTTCACACAATGTCTCTGGATCCCATTATTTAGCATGTCTGCAAAGAACTGCAAAACAAGCTTGGAGCACTCCAAATTTCCTCTTCACATCCTTAATGGCATCTTCTTATCTTGTAGCAAAGTGGCATTTTTTACCTCATGGCATGGAGATTGTCTTGACAAAGGTCGCCAATGAGGGATAGATGCCATCACAAATATAGTACCCCATATTGCATTCATGTCCATTGATGATATAGTTGCACGCAGGAGCTTTTCCCGCACACCACCTTCCAAACAATGAAAACTGTTGCAACATGTTGATGTCATTATTAGACCAGGATATTCCAATGAAAGAGTGTCAAATCTAGAGGTTTTGTGATGCAACTGCTTCGAGATTAATGTTGGGCCTTTTATGATGGCCCTAGTATTGTCCTTCCTGTGCATATGGGCAGTTCTTCCGTTTCTAGTTCATTCAATCCAGAGATCTGTATATGGAAACCCTCATGATTCTCCAAGTGCCATGAGTATTGATTCTCCAAGTGCCATGAGTACCTCAAGTCATGTGCTCTTATACATTCAGAGGTACTTGTACAACAAATCTACGGTTCTGCCATTGACAAGCATCCTCATACCAGCCGTACACTTCTGTAGACCTGAGAACCCAATGTGGCCAACGTCATCTTTCTTTAATTTGAAGTAATCATCATATATAGACCCTGGCACTGTGTAGAGGCGCCTGAATAATAATGGTTACTTCATCTGAATCAACATGGAAAATATTATTTTAAATGGTGCATCGGGGCAAAGTAGTCATCATAGTCATGTGCCCCTTTGTTGAACCCTTGAAGTGAAAAAGATGCTCACTATGGTTTTTCAAGAATAGATGTTATCATCGCTATTTCATCCTCATCTTTGTTATTGTCTAATGAAGACGAATCTAGGAACTCAGCTTAGCATTAATCTGTGTGAACCCGTCGTGTTTGTTTCAAAGTGAACAACTGAAGGAAATATGCCCTAGAGGCAATAATAAAGTTTTATTTTATATTTACTTAATCATGATAAAGATTTATTATTCATGCTAGAATTGTATTGATCGGAAACCTTAATACATGTGTGAATACATAAACAAACACCGTGTCCCTAGTGAGCCTCTACTAGACTAGCTCGTTGATCAAAGATGGTTAAGGTTTCCTAACCATTGACATGAGTTGTCATTTGATAACGGGATCACATCATTAGGAGAATGATGTGATGGACAAGACCCATCCGTTAGCTTAGCATAATGATCGTTTAGTTTTATTGCTATTGCTTTCTTCATGTCAAATACATATTCCTTCGATTATGAGATTATGCAACTCCCGGATACCGGAGGAATTCCTTGTGTGCTGTCAAACGTCACAACGTAACTGGGTGATTATAAAGATGCTCTACATGTATCTCCGAAGGTGTTTGTTGAGTTGGCATAGATCGAGATTAGGATTGTCACTCCGAGTATCGGAGAGGTACCTCTGGGCCCTCTCGGTAATACACATCATAAGCTTGCAAGTAAATGACGGAGTCGGTCACGAAGTGATGTATTATGGAACGAGTAAAGAGACTTGCCGATAACGAGATTGAACTAGGTATGAAGATACCGACGATCGAATCTCGGGCAAGTAACATACCGATGGACAAAGGGAATTATGTATGTTGTCATAACGGTTCGACCGATAAAAATCTTCGTAGAATATGTAGGAGCCAATATGGGCATCCAGGTTCCGCTATTGGTTATTGACCGGAGAGGTGTCTCGGTCATGTCTACATAGTACTCAAACTCGTAGGGTCCGCACGCTTAACGTTCGATGACGATATAGTATTATATGAGTTATGTGATTTGGTGACCAAATGTAAAGAACACATATAGGTGAAGGAGCTACGTGCGCAAGTGGGTCGGCCCACCCTTGCGTCCCCATGCGTTATAAGGGAGACTACCCATTGAAGGCGGAGAATAGGAGCACCCCGGTCTTGTTGTTCCATATATTTTCATCACCATGGGAGCTCGCCGGAGTTCAGGTACATGCCGGGACTGAGGCTTGGGACATGTCCAAGGTGCGGGTATGGTAAATTCACCCCCAAGTGAGTCTACTATTTTGGGTGACCTACATGATAGATGCCAAATTCTGGCATGCAGTTCATTCTGCTCCAAGGCTCAAGCAGCGACTTAAAGTCCTCAATGAACTCGGCTTCACGTTAGCGCGCCAGATCCCTTTTTGGGACAAGGCTCTCCTCTAGGTGCAAAAAATGGTGGCCGCATGGAAACATCCACAAGCGTCGCCCTAATTCCAGCAGTATGGATGCTCTCCTAGGGACCCTAACATCGACAACAGTAGTAGGAGCAGGACTAACCCCCGACTAATTTGGAAAATATTTGGCAAGTCTGGTCACAATGCGTCGTATTGCTGGTGGTGCTACGAAGGTTTCTATCAACAAGAAGAGGAGGTTGTTGGTCTGCCACACCACTTATTGCGTCAACACAAATTGGTGTATGCTAACAGTGAGGCCATTGATCAGATCATAGAGATCTTGATATAACCGATGATTTGTGACAAGTATCACATACAAGATCAGTTGGATGGAACCAATGGATTGGGTATGAGAATAAGTCATGTTGGCTATTCAATTATTGAAACCAAACATAATCGTCATCTTAAAAATATCCTTCATGTTTCTAGTTCATCAAAGAATATTGTGTTTTCTTAATCGTCTTGCCATTGATAACCAAGTCTATATTGAGTTTCACCCAATTCTTCTTATCAATAGGTAACGGAAAATATAATTCAGCGACACAAACATGAAGGAGTACTTTATTCTCTAGTCCCTCGAGTTAGGAGATCAAGTAAGTAAGTTCTTAGTCTCACCACACCATCTTTGTAAAGGTTGCATAGCCACCTAGGAAATTCATCGTCTTCCATAATTCAACAAGTTCTCAAGAATAATAAACTCCTTTTTGTGGCGAGTCTAGTTCTGAGTCAGTGTGTGTAAATGTGAAAAAGGCACAAGTCGTCAACTTACATACCCTTTTTCAAACAGTCTTTCTACTTGTTCTTTAGAGCTTGTGTTGGGTGATGCATGGGGGGCAACTCGTATCCCTGTTGGATTATATACCTACTATGTAAGCTTCATTGATGACTTTAGCAAGTACATATGGATATATCTTATTAGAAGATATCTAATGATTTTCAAATATGTTCATAAATTTCAAGCACTTGTTAAGTACAATTTGATAGAAAAAAATATTTTTGCACAATATAATCGGGTTGGCCAATATGGAAAATTAAGTTCCTTCAATAACAATTCCCCATCATATCTCTTACACCATGCTCACCAACAAAATGGGTCAACGGAGCTAAAAAATTAACACATTGTTGAAGTAGAGTTACTCTTGCAAGTGCTTCTATGCCATTAAAATTTTGGGACAAAGTATTCCTCATTGCAACCCATCTCATCAACATGTTGCCAACCTGAGTCGTCAACTTTTCGATAGCCATTGAATGCCCGTTAGGTACCAGACATGATTATGCATCTCTTCACATATTTGCATGTATTCATGGCCAAATTGTAGGCCCTACAATGCCCGCAAACTTATTTTTAGAGATAAGTAGTGTGTTTCCTAGGCTATATTGCTCTTCATAAGGGAGTCAAGTGCATTGATGTTCATTCTAGATGACTGTATATCTCTAGGGATATTGCTTTTTATGAAAATTTATTCCCGTTTCAAAGCATATGTCCTAATATCGGCGTTCTACTCTGCAAAGAAATTTTGCTAATAGGACCACCTCTATCCTTAATCTATCTTTGATCAAGGTGGCAAAAATAATTGTGATGATCAATAGATTAACTCTCTTGCCTCACCCCTATACACTCCGTGTATGGTGCGGAGTCATATGTCTATTTGTCTATAGCCTTGTATGAGAATAGTAGAGGCGTGTGATCATAGTTCAGTTAGCCTGGTGATAACCCACAGTGTAGGGGATTGCAACAATCGTTGGGAATTATGGAAACCCAAATTTATTGATTCAATACAAAGGGATCCAAGTAATATATATAAGCTTTGGTAGTTGAGTTGTAAATTCAACTACACTTGAAAACAAATACTTTCTCCAGAGAATTTATTAGTAGTAAATGTAATGGGGTGACTGTAGATTGATCGCAATAAAGTAACATAAACAACAATATCCAACAATTGTGAAGTACAAAGATCTTAATGAGAGCAATAATTATCAAATGCATAGGCATGAGGATGGATAACGGGATGTTGGATGGATAGAATCAATTTTATAACAATAGTAACATAGGGTGATAATAATTTAGCTCAAATTTATCAATCATGTAGGCATGTACTTTGTATGTGGTTATACATGCTTGTAATAATAATTTGCACAACACCTTTTGCCCCACCCTCCCGTTTTTGTGTGATCCCAATGAAAATTAATGGTAATCAAGGTGCTACTTTTACGAAGCACCAGAGAACAACATTAACGATTAATTACTACATGTAAATACCCCGATTATTGTCACTTTGGTACTTGGAAGGTGATGTTTACATGAAAGAACCACTTGGGTTTGAAGAGAACCATGCACCATTCCACATGTGTAAGTTTGACAATGCCTTATATGGACTTAAGCAAGATCTTGTCTATTATTATATCTAGTGTGCTTGTGTGTGTGTGCACACGAGTGTGTTATTTAGGACCCTAGTAGGTGTTTAAGCTTGTCAAGACCTTATATGGACTTAAATAGGCTCCTAGGGGTTGGTATTATCATTTAAGCTCAAATCTTCAATATATTGGTTATATTCATTCCAAGTTTGATACTTCAGTACCCATTTATAGTAAATTTGGAGTAGTAATTTTGTGCTTAATTATGTTGATGACATAGTTATGATCACTAGCTCATCTAATGAAGAAGCAAAAAATCTGTTAAACACATACTTTGTCATGAAGAACTTGGGAGGCTTGGACTTCTCTGTGTGCTTGAAGTTAACAAGATTGAGGATGGTATGGTGCCAACACAAGGAAAATATGCACTAGATCTTTTGACTCCAGTTGGAATGTAGGGGCTTAAGCCTTCACCATCTTGACTCCTAAAACACTGAAAACTTGTTGGTGCTTGATGGAACCCTTGGGACAAGAAGATATCATAACATGTAGGAGCATAGTTGGTGCACTTCAACACTTGAGTATCACTAGACCTGATATCCCTCTTGTTGTAAGTAAGGTATGCCAATTTCTGCATTCTCCTACCACAGTTTAATGCACAGTTACAAAACATATTTTGAGGTATGCCGTGAACACTTTGAGTGTTGATTTGACATTTAAGAAGTCATCACCTACGTTGGAAAATTTCTTCTATGATGTGGATTGAGTTGGAAGCTTGGATGATATATATGTAGAAGATCAACTGGTCATTTACACTATTTTTTGACTAAACTTATTTTCATGGTATGCAAAGAAACACACAACAATGTCAAGATCAAGTATGGAAGCATAATTTAAATCCCTTGAAAATGCCACATCATGAATCATCTTGCTCCAGTCTTTGCTTGCCAAACTTGGAATGCCTCATGCAAAAACTCCTTTTATCAGGTGCGATAATTTAGGCGACACCCGTTTATGTGTTAACCTAGTGTTTGATACCTAGAAGAAACACATAAAAAATAGACTCGCACTTTGTGAGAGGGAGGGCACCAACTTGTTGATTTATTCATTGAAGAAATGAAGACACATCACTTTAGAAGCATTGTCCACGAGAAATTCGAAAGAATTAAAATGTAATCTCGACTTGACATAGTAGTGATTAGGAGAGGTTGCTAGAGTTTGAACTATTGCATCATTTTAAACATGTTTAATTAGCACGTGTGTGCGTGTCAGCTAGGATCTTGTCAGGTTGTTAGCTTTCCTTATCCTTCTTGATGTTCGAATTAAGTTTGTAACTAACACGATTTGTTTAGTTATTCGAGAGAATCCCCAACCTATTCAATCAGCTAATGCGGCCCTCGGCATAGGTTGAGATGATTTCATCAATTTACTAGGCTTCGCCTTCCACCATCAGCTAAGCACCTAAACCATGGGACAGGACCGAATAATTCTGATAAAGAGATCTAAAATTGTACAGCCCATGATTATGAGAGTTTCGATTACTAATACATTATGCCATTGTCTTATAAGGATCAATATATTAATGTAAAAAAGCTAGTATTACCTTCATGGATATATTTTGAGATTAAATGTTGATACTACATTATACCAAAAATATATAACTTAAGTGCCTTACAAATTATAACACTGATTTTTTTTGAATGTACACATGGCCTTTGCACCGATACAATGTCAAGAACTACTCAAGACATTGAGAAGGCACGCAACTAAATTATTAAAAGAAAATAAAAATACTAAGGTGATTATTTATATGAATTTAGAAAGGAGAGATTCTTTACATTTTCGTTTGAGTGGGGGGGGGGATTCTTTTACATGGATACCAATACATGCACACACTATGAAAGCTGGGCGCATTGCACCCTATGTTGTTACTTGCATTGTAGTGAGTGGAGGAGATTGTTTTACATTGATACCAATCCAGGCACACACACGTACCTGCACCAGGGTATGAAAGTCGAGCGCATTGCACCCTGTTTTGTTACTTGCGTTGTGGAGTAATAAGGGCACCTCCAACATGAATCACTAAACGGATATCACCAAATGTTCATGAAAATATTCAGATGTATCTGTGGACAACCGATGGGGTGGAGGCCATCCAACTAGAGTCGCCATATTTCTGGGTCTATCTGTTTTTCTTGTGTAGTACGAATACTGGAAATAATGAAAGTAAATACAACGACACATAAATAACTCAAAGATATTAAAATTCCATTGAAACTATAATTTGAAATAAAAAATAGAAAAAAGTTCATTTTACTGGCATGGGTATCATCATTTCACCCACATAGCATGTGCAAGAAAGTAGAGAGGGTTACGGCAAAAACTGGATGCACTTCGTGTACAAAACGGACAATCTCTTTCAAAGTATCAGGGTTTCATACAGAAACTCGTCTGTTACAAAGGGATTTCATTTTTTGGAACTTATTTGAACTCCATAATTTTTCAATGTTCAAAATGCACCATTCAAATCCACGCCATCAATTTTCAACCCTTCCTGACTTCATTTGTTATTTTTCATGCATTTACTGATTATTTTGAGCTATAAGACCATGAAATTGAAAAGCATTTGAAATGAACTCTGAAAAGGTTGAAAGTTTGCATGGTATCATCATTTCAGCCACATAGCATGTGCAAGAAAGTAGAGAGGGTTATGGAAAAACTGTATGCACTTCGTGTACAAAACGGACAATCTCTTTCGAAGTATTGGGGTTTCATACGGAAATTCGTCTGTTACAAAGGGATTTAATTTTTTGGAACTTATTTGAACTCCATAGTTTTTCTGTGTTCAAAATGCACCGTTCAAAGCCACATCATCAATTTTCAACCCTTTCTGACTTCATTTGTTATTTTTCATGCATTTACTGATTATTTTGAGCTATAAGACCATGTAATTGAAAAGCATTTGAAATGAACTCTGAAAAGGTTGAAAGTTCACATGGTATCATTATTTCACCCACATAGCATGTGCAAGAAAGTAGAGAGGGTTACAGCAAAAACTGGATGCACTTCGTGTACAAAACGGACAATCTCTTTCGAAGTATCAGGGGTTCATACGGGAACTCGTCTATTACAAAGGGATTTCATTTTTTTGGAACTTATTTGAACTCCATAGTTTTTCCATGTTCAAAATGCACCATTCAAAGCCACATCATTAGTTTTCAACCCTATCTGACTTTATTTTTTATTTTTCATGCATTTACTGATTATTTTGAGCTATAAGACCATGAAATTGAAAAGCATTTGAAATGAACTCTGAAAAGGTTGAAAGTTGGCATGGGTATCATCATTTCACCGACATAGCATGTGCAAGAAAGTAGAGAGGGTTATGGCAAAAACTGGATGCACTTCGTGTACAAAACGGACAATCTCTTTCGAAGTATCAGTGTTTCATACGGAAACTCGTCTGTTACAAAGGGATTTCATTTTTTGGAAGTTATTTGAACTCCATAGTTTTTCTATGTTCAAAATGCACCATTAAAAGTCACGCTATCAATTTTCAACCCTTCCTGACTTCATTTGTTATTTTTCATGCATTTACTGATTATTTTGAGCTATAAGACCATGAAATTGAAAAGCATTTGAAATGAACTCTGAAAAGGTTGAAAGTTGGCATGGTATCATCATTTCAGCCACATAACATGTGCAAGAAAGTAGAGAGGGTTACGGAAAAACTGGACGCACTTCGTGTACAAAACGGACAATCTCTTTCGAAGTATCAGGGTTTCATACGGAATTTCGTCTGTTACAAAGGGATTTAATTTTTTGGAACTTATTTGAACTCCATAGTTTTTCTGTGTTCAAAATGCACCATTCAAAGCCACATCATCAATTTTAAACCCTTTCTGACTTCATTTGTTATTTTTCATGCATTTACTGATTATTTTGAGCTATAAGACCATGAATTTGAAAAGCATTTGAAATGAACTCTAAAAAGATTGAAAGTTGGCATGGTATCATCATTTCACCCACACAACATGTGTAAGAAGGTAGAGAGGGTTACGGTAAAACTGGATGCACTTCGTGTACAAAACAGACAATCTCTTTCGAAGTATCAGGGTTTCATACAGAAACTCGTCTTTTACAAAGGGATTTCATTTTTTTTGAACTTATTTGAACTCCATACTTTTTCTATGTTCAAACTGCATCATTCAAAGCCACATCATCAATTTTCAACCCTCTCATGAATAGATAAGTGACCAAATTAATAGAAGTTCATCATCACATTAAAACCAAAGTACATACATAGTTCTCATTGAAGAACATATAGCTCTCCAGAGCATCTAATTAAACCATACATTAAAATTATGTAAAACATTTCAATGCAACAACAAATGCGATCATAATCGCAACCAAGGTAACAACTGATCCAACTGCATAATGATACCAAGCCTCGGTATGAATGACATATTTTCTAATCTTTCTAATCTTCAACCACATTGCATCCATCTTGATCTTGTGATCATCGAAGACATCCTCAACATGCAACTCCAATATCATCTTCTCCTCCTCAATTTTTCTTATTTTTTCCTTCAAGTAATTGTTTTCTTCTTCAACTAAATTTGACCTCTCGACAATAGGGTCGGTTGGAATTTCCGGTTCAACCACCTCCTAGATAAATAAAATTTATGTCACGTTGGTCGGCATAATTGTCATAAACAATAAATGAACCAAATAGTGATCAAAAGATAATATATACCACATCTGAATCATAGACAAGACGAGGGCCGACGGGGGTGGATACCAAAACCATCGCACTATATAATAACAAGGAATAATAAAAGTAAGAAAATTAGACAAGTATCTATCTGAAGTAAGAATTTTTTTCTTTCAGAAAGAACATGAGAACAAGAGGCTCACCACGGTGGTGCCAGCGACGAGATCAGTGCAGGCGATCGACGGCGGTGAAGACGGTGACGGGCCGCTAAACCTAGACAAATCTTGGGGAAAATGGAGCTCGGAGGTCGAGTTTCGAGAGGAGAAAGATTAACTAGTGTGGCTCGGACATTTCATCGAACACCTCATGTGCATAGGAGCTGAGGTAGAGCACCCAAAAGCCCTCCCCTTGCCGGCCAGAAAAAAATAGAGCACTATGGAGTGTTGTGCTGTGGCGATGGGATATATATAGGCAACTCATTTGTCCCTGTTCATGGTAGAAACCGGGACTAAAGCCCATCATTCTGTCCCGGTTCAAGCCACGAACCGGGACCAATAGTTGTGGGCCAGGAGCAAGGACCATTGGTCCCGGTTCGTGACTAGAACCGGGACAAATGGGTCCATATGAACCGGGACCAATGCCCATGATACGTCTCCAACGTATCTATAATTTTTGATTGTTCCATGCTATTATATTACCCCTTTTGGATGTTTATGGGCTTTATTTTACATATTTATATCATTTTTGGGACTAACCTACTAACCGGAGGCCCAGTCCATATTGCTGTTTTTTTTTTGCCTATTTCAGTATTTCGAAGAAAAGGAATATCAAACGGAGTCCAAACGGAATGAAACCTTCGGGAGCGTTATTTTTGGAACAAATCTGATCCGGAGAGCTTGGAGTGCAAGTCAAGAAGCCTACGAGGGCCCCACGAGATAGGAGGGGCCCCCCCGTAGGGCGCGCCCCCTGTCTCGTGGGCCCCTTGAGCGGCCACCGACGTACTTCTTCCTCCTATATATACCTACGGACCCCAAAAACATCCAGGAGCACCAGGAAACACAATTTCCACCGCCGTAATCTTCTGTATCCGCGAGATCTCATCTTGGAGCCTTCACCGGCACTCTGTCGGAGGGGGAATCGACCATGGAGGGCTTCTGCATCAACACCATAGCCCATCCGATGAGTTGTGAGTAGTTTACCACAGACCTACGGGTCCATAGTTATTAGCTAGATGGCTTCTTCTCTCTTTTTGGATCTCAAGACAATGTTCTCCCCCTCTCTTGTGGAGATCTATTCGATGTAATCTCTTTTTGCGGTGTGTTTGTAGAGATCCGATGAATTGTGGGTTTATGATCAAGTTTATCTATGAATAATATTTGAATCTTCTCTGAATTCTTTTATGTATGATTGAGTTATCTTTGCAAGTCTCTTTGAATTATCAGTTTGGTTTGGCCTACTAGATTGATCTTTCTTGCCATGGGAGAAGTGCTTAGCTTTGGATTCAATCTTGCGGTGTTCTTACCCAGTGACAGAAAGGGTTGCAAGACACGTATTGTATTGTTGCCATCGAGGATAACAAGATGGGGTTTATATCATATTGCATGTGTTTATCCCTCTACATCATGTCATCTTGCTTAAAGCGTTACTCTGTTCTTATGAACTTAATACTCTAGATGCAGGCAGGAGTCGGTCGACGTGTGGAGTAATAGTAGTAGATGCAGGCAGGAGTCGGTCTACTTATTTTGGACGTGATGCCTATATACATGATCATGACTAGATAATCTCATAACTATGCGCTTTTCTATCAATTGCTCGACAGTAATTTGTTCACCCACCGTAATACTTATGCTATCTCGAGAGAAGCCTCTAGTGAAACCTATGGCCCCGGGGTCTATCTCTTATCATATTTGCTTTCAATCTATCTTTATTTGCATCTTTACTTTTTGCATCTATATTACAAAATACCAAAAATATATTATTATCTCTCTATCAGATCTCATTTTCGTAAGTGGCCGTGAAGGGATTGACAACCCCTTTATTGCGTTGGTTGTGAGTTCTCAGTTTGTTTGTGTAGGTGCGTGGGACTTTTGAGGAGCCTCCTACTGGATTGATACCTTGGTTCTCAAAACTGAGGGAAATACTTACGCTACACTTTGCCGCATCACCCTCTCCTCTTCGAGGAAAACCAATGCAAGCTCAAGACGTAGCAGCCCACAAGGCCCCGGCCGACCCCCTGGGCTCAAGGACCAGGACGAATTCCCCCATGGGTCCCGGTTCGTGACTGAACCGGGACTAATGGGTTGGCCAGGCCCGAACGAAAGCCCTGTTTTCTACTAGTGACCACGGCCCCCACCAGGATCTGTTAGCTTTCACTTCTTTCTTCTTTTATTCGTTCTTTTTCTTTTTCTTTTTTCCTTTTTCCTTTGCTATTTCTTTCTTTTTGTTCTTACTGGATCGATGAATTGTTCACAAATACATGAATATTTTCTTTAAATCAATGATGTTTCTTGAAATTTGATCAAATTTCCAAATTTATGATTTTTTGACAAATCAATATATTTCTAAAAATATATGATTTTTTTTTCAAATTTCTCAATTTTTGTTCATATTTGATGATCTTTCTTAAAAGTTCAAAGAACTTTTTTCAAAATCGATGAACTTTTATTTAAATATGGAAAACTTTTTCAAAATTCCGTGAACTTTTTTAAAAAATAGATGATTTTCTAAAAGAGGTACAAAAATCAAAATTGATTAACTGTTTTTCAGATTGATGAACATTTTTCAAATTCATGACTTTTTGTTGTTTTTCATTGTTTTTTTATTTTTTTCCTCAAAGGCAGACGTATAAATGCGCCGGCCCACCACCTGAAGCGCTGAACAAGAGCTCCACAAAAGAAACCCCTATGCACCGCACATTGCTGAAACTGTCGGGGGCTCAGCTCAGGTTCGTCCCCGTCTGGGCCAACCCATTTTATTTTATGTTTTTTATTTTACTTATTTTACTTTTCTATTAATTTTTGAAATTTCTGTTTTTATTTTTTCATTTTTTCAGTTTTCCATGTTTATTCTTCTTTCCAAAGTTCTTCAATAATTTTGTACATTGTTCGGATTTATATCTCATGGTTCTCATACGAACTCCTTATAGAGTACATAAATAGTTAAAACCGCCAATAATGCTTTATGGATATCTGTTGATATATTATCACCTCCGAATTAAACTAAAAGTTAGAGTAAATATTCTTATATAATAGCAATATGAGATTCCATTCAATATCAATTTTATAAAATATTCTTGTCGATTATTTGATGGACATTCTAGAAAATATTTTATACAAACTAAAACTTTGGTGGACATTCTTGTGAAGCTGGATGAACATTTTTGTCAACATGGATGAACACTTTCATTTTATCTTTTGAATGACTGATGCATTTTTTGAACTTTAGGCAGGTATTTTTTATTTTGAAACCCACATACATTTTCATTGTACATTTGGAATATTTATAAACTAGTGGCACATTTTTAAGGCAGGTTTACAAAATTTGTTTTCTTGGTCACCTTGATGATTTTTTGAAATTAGTGAACATTTTTCTTGAGCTAGCATTACATATCCATGATGCAAGATGGACCATTTCAGTTAGTTGCTGGAATTGTTTTCTTTTCATATAATTTTTATTATGTCTGGTGTGATATGCACTTTAGGTGAACTTTTGTAACATATCGGTACCCTTTTTCGCCAAAACAAACTAGAGGCACATTTTCGGCAGGACACTTATATTAAGATGCTTGAACTATAGTTTTATATTAAGAGGCGCAGTTTTGGTTTCTTGTCTGATGCAGTTCACTCGTCGATTTTGGTGTCGCGAAAAATAGATTTTCCGCATTTTGGTAAAATAAAAACTGCTCTTAAGCCATAAGGAATCAGAGAGGGTGTTCTACATTGCGCCTCGTCGATATCTTTCGAACGATCTATCATTTGTATCATTTCGATGAGCGGTTTGAAAAATATCATGAAAAAATGATATCTATCACTCGTCAACTGCCACACTAAATTAAAAATTCATTTAAAACCGTAAGGAATCTCATATTAGCATAATAGACATGCTATATATATTTGCTACTCCTTAGTCAATAAAAAAAGAAATGCACCACATGCCCTTCTAACATACTTTACTAATATATGTAGTCAATTTAAATGAGGTAGAAAACATTTAATATTCTGTAGCAATTAATTAAATTGATTAATTTTATTCCCTAAAAAGAATTTAATATTAGTTAGCAGGAGTGACTAATCACACATTTTTAAACTAAGGCCTCCTTTGGTTTGTAGGAATTTTATAGGAATGCTATAGAATGGGATTTGCAAAGGGAAATTCCTTTAACGCCCTTTGGTTTGTAGGAATGCATTCCTATTTCTATGTAGGATAGGAATCAATCCTTCACATTTTGGAGGAAACAAAAAATAGCTTAGACTCAATGGAAAAATTCCTATCCTATGCATCAAATGGCATCTCTTTATCGATAGGGATTGAGAATCATGTTATCTTACTTCCTATAATTTTCCTATTCCTATAACATTCCTATCACATGAACCAAAGGAGGCCTAAGCATTTTTCTGGTCAAATTAAATATATAAATTATTTTAATCCGAGTTATAGTTGCAAAGTTATGGCATGCTCATTTTAACATATTCTCTGTAACTAAAAAAGACTAGGGACCTCAACGGGTTGAAACTAGAGTGAACTAGGCCTATTTAAATCCGAATCAGTGGACTCATCCCCATTCAAACTTGACCTCTTTCGGATCCTCCTCCTCCTGGACAAACTCAGCGGCATCTACCTGCACCGAGAGACAAAACCACGAGCGGAGGATGGGGTGATGGGAGGGCGAAATCTCATCCATGCCCACGGAACTAGCTAGAGCTAGCAAGAGGGATGAAATCGGCCATGGGACCTTGGAGGAGGGGTTGTCAGTTGGAGGAAGGGAACGACTGGGAATTTGAGACGTGAGAGATGGAGGCGGATGAAGAGGTGTGGATCGAAGGTGGGGAAGGGGGGGGTCTAATATAGCAATGCACAACCAGGAGAGATGACCCAATCGCGAGAACCTCCGATACAACACGGGGTCGCGGCTATCTCGCACAACATGGTCGCGAGCCAAGCAGCGATTGCGGCGCACCATTAGGTTCAGGTTTTTGGGAGGTCTCGAGGAGCGGGTAGGTGGGTTGGGTTGTGCATGCCATATGAGGAAGAGATCAGGGCATGTGCATAAGATTCCCATTCAACTCTCCTCCGATCGACATCCTGGCCGCGCGGCAGCCGATGTGGAAGCAAAGCAGATCCCTGGGGGCCTCCGTTTGTCACATCCCGTGAACAAGAGCTGGGCAGGGCACATTGACTGTACGTGGATGGGTGGAGGGAGGGGTGAGTTGACCGTGGGGCTCGGGCCTTGTCAGAATCCCAGGGGCGCATACATTTAGCAAGGGTTACTTCCACATAGGATGAGGCACGGGATTGACTTGGATCGCGAGGGCAGGGGCGTGCGAAGGATGCAAAAGGGTTGCATGCATGCCCAAGGGCGGGCCATGTTCACCAGTAGTTTGCAACAATTGTGAAGGGCCAATCGGCAAGAGGAGCAGGCCAGCAGGGCAAAAATCAAAGAGAAGAGGCGGCCGTTTGGCCGTAGTGGCATGGGTTGCGCAAATCCTACATGGCAGAGCAAACAGTAAATGGCGAGGGTCCAAGTGTCGATCACAGAGGCCGCTAGGGGGAACGCAAGCGTAGTTTTTTTTTAGAAATCTAACCAGAGTCAGTGTGTCAACAAGGGAGAGGGGGAGGTGGCTAGCAAGGAGGTGGAAGGAGGCTTCCGATAGGCCGCAGAGCTGCATGGCCAGTCACGTGCGGAGGCAAGCGCAGGACCAGCAGAGCCCAGCGATGGCGCAGAGCAGGGCGTACGGCGGTTTTGGCTGTAAGTGGCAGGATCCGTGATTTGAATTGGGGCGATGAAATAGTTGGGTGGAGGAGTGACGTTGGATGGGGGGCCTAGTAGCTTATTAGATCGTCCAACAGAGAACCGGCAACGGAGAGACCATGGATCTGCCGTCGGGCACACCACAGACACCCTAGTAAACTAACGATGGCGGACTATTTTCGTAACCTCTTGGATCGGTGGATTTTCCAATAGCGGGATCGTTGGTAAGCTGTCGGTTAGTGTCTTCATCATCCTTAGGAGGTGTTTGTTTTCAGGGACTTTTTGATGTAGGGACTGGAAAAAGTCCATATTAGAGACTTTAACCAAACAAGAGGGACTACTAGAGATTAAAAGTTGCTTTTTAGGACTAAATTAAGAAGACTCTCAAGGAGAGTCTTTTTGGAAACTTTTTCAGCAATGCCCCTCCCTGCAGCCATTGCCCCGCCGCCCCATGGTGTTGTTTGGTTGTTCTGTATACTAGGGGTAACATGGTCATTTAATAAACTCTAGGGAGGGACTGGGAACTTTTTAGTCCCTGAAAACAAACATGGAGGGACTTTTTAGGACTAGGGACTTTTTAATTGGGACTAGAAAAAGTCCTAGGACTTATGAACCAAACAGGGCCTCAATTATACCAGTAGCAGGCAGCCATTCCACACGTTGCGCACACGAGGAATGTGGATGTACATCGGTATGAATTGAAAACCGATCGACAGCTCAGCATAATAACGCATTTCCTCAAGCACACCCCACATTCGGACCCCTGGTGTCCATCCATCGTCTCCCGCTCTAACCCATTCAGCGCGCTCATAAATCTCCAATGATTGCCTTTCCTGTATAAAAACCAACAGCACACGGATGCATATTTCCATCGGTAATCACTAATCAGGCACGTACTCCTCCTAATCTCCTACTTCCTCCTTTCCGGTTTATAGGGCTGAATTCAAAAATCTCACCAATCAAGATAGCTGGTGAGTGATGGAATACTTTTTGTAGTTTTGCAAAAGCACCTAATTAATACTCTTATTTTCCTAAAAAATATGTTTATCAATGCATTAATTGCAATGCATGCATGCATAAAATACATGCATTGGTCAATTTTCTCTCAATACTTGCATGCAATGATTTAATGCACCTTGGAATCTGAACATGTGATGAAAAACAACCAAATTGAGCCTTATAAAATGAAAAAACTAAAATTTTGAGATAAGCCATATAAACCGGAAAGAAAGGCATGACCAGCTCGACGAACAAGGATCCAGCGAGCGGTGGCGCCCGGCGCGTGCTGTTGTTTCCGCTGCCGTTCCACGGCCATATCAACCCGATGCTGCAGCTCGCCGCCGCGCTGCACGCCCGAGGCCTCCGTGTCACCGTCTTCCCTTCCGCCTACAACGCCCCGGACCCCGCGCGCCGCCCCGCGGGCTACTGCTTCGTCACCGTCGGCGCCTCAGTGCCGATCACGGACCTCGTCCCCACCGGCAGCCACGGCAACTTTGCCGAGGCGCTGCTTCGCATCAACGAGCGTCTCGAGGCGCCTTTTGAGGACAGCCTCCGCGAGTTGCTCCTCGAGGAGGAGGGAGCGCCGGCATGCCTGGTGGTAGACTCCATCCTCCGGGGGATGCAGGTGGTCGCCCACCGTCTCGGCGTGACGACGCTGGTGCTGCGAACGGGTGCGGCCGCCTGCCTCTTGGCTTACATGGCCTTCCCGGCGCTCTGCGATAAGGGCGTCCTCCCGCCACAAGGTTTAAATATATTTTCAAAAAATTTAAATTTTGAATTCTGAAACATGGTGAAAGCAAATGATGCAAGAACATGAAAAAAACTAATAAAACTTGAGAAGAACCAATGATAATTACAAATTCGTAATATTAGGTTTCAGCTGCCAAGTTTACCAAGTACTCCCTCCCTCCCATAATATAAGACGCTATTACATCTAATATGTGAACCTATAAGAGCATATTGGATATAACAACATCTTATATTGGGGGACGGAGGAAGTACCATATGTAGGCATCAGCTTGATGCCCATTGGCACTCAATCTAACGTTATGATATACTAAGGTACACAATGAACTACAATAAAACTAGTGATTGAGACCGTATCTGTGTGAAAGTAGTGATGGAAAAAAAGGTAGCATTGATATTTTGGCAACAAATGAAAGGAAGAAGCTATGGACGTGGAGTTTCTGCACCCGAGCTCATATGAGCTCGGGTGAACAGTAAAATAAAAAAAAATCGAAAAAATTTCGAAAAATTTCAAATTTTTTTTGGTAGAAACATTGACAAAAGTTTTAAGTGCTTGCAAAAATTCGTCATGAAATAACATTTCTAGAAGGCGTGGCAAAAATAACAAAATCGGTACTCTGAAAATGCTACTTTCAAAAGCATTTTGGAGGCTGAATTTGTTTTTTTTGCCACGCCTTACAGGAATGTGATTTCATGATGAATTTTTGCAAACACTTAAAACTTTTGTCAATGTTTCTCTGAGATATTTTTTGGAATTTTTTAAATTTTTTTTGATTTTTTTTCGATTTTACTGTTCACCGAGCTCAAATGAGCTCGGGAGCAGAAAGGCACTTTCGAGAAGCTATCCAATTTTCCTTACAAACTGCATATCTTTTTCCAGCGCTCTGCGACAAGGGAGTCCCCCCCCCCCTCCCCAAAGCATCAATCTATCTGATTGACAAAAACTTAACAGTTGACACCAGTATGTGCATCGCTGGCCGCAGTCAACATGCATATTAGTATTATAGAGATTTGAGATTGATGGTTGGAATAGTCTCACACTTTTAATCTTACTTATGTGAGGAGATGTGAGATCACTA
>NC_041385.1:842677444-842683278 GCF_002162155.2 Triticum dicoccoides | reverse complement strand
CCACGTGGCACGAGCCAGCTCCGGGGGCCTGGAGCCCTTTAGTACCGGTTGATAAGACCAACCGGTACTATAAGGTTTGGGGTTTTTTTAGTTTTATGATTTCTTTTTCATTTAATTTTGTGTTTCCATTTTAATTCTTTTTCGTTTGCTGGTATTTTACGATACTACACATTGTACACGTTATGCATATAGATATATATATATATATATATATATATATATATATATATATAAATAGAATTTCTAGTAGAACCAATCATGCATATATATATATCATGAATGTCTCACAAACCACCATATTAATTAATTCACACATACACACATGTATAGCTATATACAATTTCTCCTACATATGCATGTTGCCTTCGGAGCCAGTGGCATTAGCCTAATTGGTGCCTTCGGAGCACGATGACAATTTGAAGTGGTTTTCATGGGGGCGGTAGTGGGTAATAGTATTCTCCCTTCGGATTTATGACTTGGTCGAGCAAAAATCCCGCTATTTCCTCTTGAAGTGCTTCTACGCGCTCCGTTTTAGGAGCTTCTTCCGCACCTCTTTGAACTGTTAAGAAGGAGATCAATATGCATGTGTATTAGTTGTGTGACTAGATATGATAATGGTATAAAAATTGTGAATAGTGTTCTGACAAGCGTACCCATTCCTGTCTTTGAGATCTGCTCCTTTCGGACGCCATCATGCGAATGTTCTCGCAAACGCAGAATGCGCACAGATCAGTCCCCTGCGCCTACTTCAGGGCCTTTACGAGAATGGAATTTGATCAGATAATAATTAATCAAGCATGATAATTAAAGAGATGGCAGCTAGCTAGCTAGCTAATACTACTTAATTACTTATCTTGGATCGAAACCATTTAAGCTTTTTTTTTCCATTCGCCTTCTGTGACGCTGATGAACCTTGCCCAAGCCCTGCCCGCCGACAAAGAAAATGAATAAAGGGGTTATTAAATAGTTCATATCATGAAATGATGAACTAAATAGGCCGAGATATATAGTTAATAATGATTGAAATTACCTGTTGACTATCCCAAACAAGATGTTATAGTCAGTATTTGCTTTGAGTAGTGAGTCCAGTATTTCAACTGTTCCGGCGTCAACTTTAATGATACACAAGATCCAGTGAAATCTGCATGCACACACGTTTGCATGTCTTAATTAAGCGGGCATATGTAAGCAAAAATATGTAGCTAGCTAGTAGGCAAAAACAGAGAATGTGTAGTACAAGACAGTGTGACTCACTGGAGGTTGTAAGGAAGTAGTATATCTTCATTGTATTTGAGGCGCTTCAAGAACTCTAGCATGTTGTCCTCTACGGCCTTTTCATGATGTGGATTTATTAGCCATATGTATTCATTAACGGTGTTTGGGTCAATGAACCCAATGCCAAAGCGTCCACCTTTTCTCATTTCATACATCTTCATCCTGCATAATACCACAGAAAAGAATATAGTGAGGATAATTACAGGTAATGATTGATCAAAAGGATCACTACAGCTAGCTTGAGACTTCAATTACAGAAAGAAATCATTTACAGACAATAGCAACTGACGATAGATTTGTCGAGTGCGTCTTGATTGTATAACTGAAACAATTCAGAATACTCAACGGACAGAGCTTTCTCATGGAAGTAATGCTCCTCCTTGACATTTACCACGAGGGACAATCGATCGGAAATCTTGGTAATGTTCATGTACCATTGATGCAATTCATACATTCTCGTTGGAAGGTTCTTGACCTTGTCTGGCTCGACCAAAGGTTGGCCCCGGACATATTTCCGTTTTATTTCATCCTCTGTAAGCACAGGCATGGGCTCGATCTCGAGGAGTTGTCCAACAGTGATGTTGAGAACTTCATCCTGCATTATATGGTCCTTGGTTATTACCACATTGCCCACCTCGGGAACGTAAACTGTTTGCCCATAATAATATTGGGCGCGCGTACTGTCATGTGTTGTTGGCACAACAAGCGAGGGGATCGATTGCGCCGCCTGTTCTCCCAGCTCGGGAATGGTTTTCCCGCATTTTTTGACAGCTGCTTGTTGTTTGCTCGATCCCGAGCTCGCCTCCTTACGTAGACGTGCTCGATTTAACTTCCTGATGTGGCGCTCATAGTCTGTGTCAACAGGCTTGGGAGCTGGTGATTGAGCCATACGAATGAAGTGGTCAATCGTTTCCTCAGGCACTTTCTCCCTTGGCGGCGGTGGCGGTTTCGGTTCAAAATGGGCTTCCACCTCGGCCTTCGATATGGCTGCATTTTCCTCCTCGGACTTGTCATAAGGCCTCTGCGGAAGAGGCGTGAGGCTTGGACCATATTTATATCGCTTGCCTTCGCATGTACTTCCTGTACTACCTCGACTCGTACCGCTACGCACCATAGCTGCGGTGTGTCTCTTCTGCGATTGCTGAGGCGGCAGAGACGGCTGACGGGGCTGAGTTGGACGAGGAGGAATGGCCTGAAGCTGTGCCGGACTTGGAGGAGGAGTGGCCTGAGGTTGTGCCAGACTTGGAGGAGGAGTGGACGTCTGACGCTGTGGCGGACTTGGAGGAGGAGGAGTGGCATGACACTTTGTCGGACTTGGAGGAGGAGTGGCCTGACACTTTGCCGGACTTGGTGGACTTGCAGGAGCGGGAGTCTGCTGACTCGGTGGCGGAATTCGACGAGGAGTCGGCTGACGCGGTGTCGGTGGCCTTCGAAAGATGATGCAATCCTTTTTCCATAGGATGATACGATGTCTGGCCTCTCCGAGAAAGTGCTCGTCGTCACCTCCAGGATAGTCAAGTTGTAGCTCCGAATATGGGTCCACCACCTCATCAACCAAGACACGAGCATAGCCCGCTGGAATCGGGTTGCAATGGAAGGTTGCCTCGGGGGGATTTGTAAAAGCAACGGCGTCCACCACCTTCATGGATATGTTCTTCATTTTCACGTGTAGCTCGCAGTTAGTGTTCTCCGTGATGTCATTCACGGGGTATCTATCCAGCATTGCGTCGTCTGGGGCGGAACCCACGCTGCTTCTCGGCATGGATGGGGCGGTGCTATCCAGTGCCGGATCATTCGCTAGCTGCTGCAGCTGCTGAGACCCTCTTTGCTGGGTAAGTGAGTCGATCTGCTTCTAGGCCTTGAAGGCGTTCATAGTACCGCTTCCTCTGCTCCTCCTCCATCTTCCTCTTCGTCTCCTCCGCAATCTTCTTTCTCGCACGGGTTCTGTAGTCGGTGTTCCAGTCTGAAAACCCCTCATACCACGGAATAGCGCCCTTGCCTCGTGTTCTTCCCGGGTGTTTAGGATTTCCTAGGGCACGCGTAAGCTCGTCGTTCTCTCTGTTGGGATGGAACACCCCCGATCGTGCCTCTTCTATTGCAACAAGTATCGCATCATCGGCTCCCTTCAGACTTGCCCTCGTCGAAACATTGCCTGTCTTCGGGTCCAACTCCCCCCCATGCGCATAGAACCAAGTCCTGCACCTGGGGGGCCAGCTCTTAGTCACCGGAGTGACACCTGCATCCTCCATCTCTTTCTCAGACTTATCCCACTTAGGCATTGCCACCGCATAGCCACCTGGCCCCAGCTTATGGAACTTATCCTTTTTTTCGGCATTCTTCTTGTTTATTCTCGACCGTTCGTTAGCTAATTCCGAATCTTTGAATTTCACGAAATCGTCCCAATGAGCACGTTGGTTCTCTAGTGTTCCCTCGAATACTGGAGTCTTCCTTGCTCCCTTGACATACTTGTCCCATTCACGATTCTTGTGGTTCATGAATGCAACCGCCATCTTCCTAAGAGCAGCGTTGTTGACTTTCTGCACATCTGCTTCTGTGAAATGATCTGGTAGGGTGAAATGTTCCATGAGAGTATCCCAAAGCAGATCTTTTTGTCTTTTATCGACAAAAGTAACATCTGGACGTGGAGCAGCGTCCTTTTTGTCTTTTTGTCTTTTGTCTTTTGCTGGCTCTCTCCGTTCTTGAAGGGAGATCGGGAGTTGGTCCTTCACAACAACTCCGCACTGACGAACGAACTTGTCCACAATCTTCTTAGGCGCTAATGGTTCGCCATTAGGTCTGATTGCCTCGATATTGTACTTTACGCCCTCCTTCAACTTTTTGTTCGGGCCTCATTTCGTCCTTTTGCCTGAAGATTTGCTCGATCCGGATGGCTTAAAGAACAAAGATCGATTCGTTAATATATCTTCAAGTCATTTAAAACATGTGATGATCACCAGATGCCTGCTTATATAAATATATATACCTCGCCGGTCTTTGTTGTTTCAAAATCAACATTTTCTTCGTAATCATCACAATCATAGTTCATGACTTCATCAATTCGGTCGTCGCGATCGAATATCATATCACCCTCTCCGGTGTTGTTTAGAAATTCGGAGCCGTCATAATCTTCTTCATTCTGATCATCATCTGGCCCGTGAGGATGGCGTATCATATCGAACATGGCATGTTCTCCCTCTCTACCGGTATTGTCCGCCATAGCTTTTATTTAACTAATCCAAAAGAAATATAAAACAATTTAGTATTCAAATTACATCATCTCGAATAATAGATATAATCTTGAATACATCGTCTCGAATAATAGATATAATCTCGAAAACATCGTCTCGAATAATAGATATAATCTCGAATACATCGTCTCGAATAATAGATATAATCTCGAATACATCGTCTCGAATAATAGATATAATATCGAATACATCACTGGCTAGGTATCTAATAAAGATCGAATACTACAGAAGAATCTAGGACACTCGCGGTTCCTGCGGCGCGGGCGGTGGACACCCAAAGAGAAGGAACCCTCACAGGATCATAGCTGAAGTGAGATCCCTGAAGAAACTGCCAGGTATTGGAGAACCTGCCACCCTCTAATGCAACCATGTAGCGATGGACGTGCTCGTCCTCCTCCCTGACACGGCGACGTACCACCTCCGGCTGGGCCGGCTCCCTCCGCGCCGAAACTGGCCCACGCGAACGCCACCAAACGAGATCAGGGTCGACGACGGGACCCGAGGCCGGGTTCCTCATCAAGCGGCGCGCCCCTCCAGGCAGCACCTCCCAGTGCCAGCCCGGCGGAGCCCAGTCCCGAACATGGGTCAGCCGGACGTCGTCGCGGACGTGTCGACGGCGAGGATGCGGGTCGGGCATCATCGAGAACAAATACTAGCTATATGCCCGCAAAAAGTAATATTTTTTTAATGATTGGATTTTGATAACTAAAATTTCTAACATTTCTATATAACTAACATTTCTATAACATTTCTAACAATGCTATATATAACTAACATTTCTATAACATTTCTAATATTTCTATAACTAAAAAACAGAAAAAAAAATTATAACATTTCTATATATATAGCTAACATTTTTATAACTATTTCTATAACTAAAAAACAGAAAAATTTCTAACAATTCTAACTTTTTATAACTATTTCTATAACTAAAAAACAGAAAAATTTCTAACAATTCTAATATTTCTAACTATTCTAACAATTCTAACATTTCTAACTATTCTAACAATTCTAACATTTCTAACTATTTCTGAAAAACAAAAAAATTTATAACAATTTCTAAAAAACAGAAAAATTTCTAACTATTTGTATAACTAAAAAATAAAAAATGTATGTGTGTGTGTGTGCGCTCACCGGCGAGGCGAGGGACGATGGGGGGCGGCGACGGGGGCCGGGCGCGCGGCGACGGGGACGGCGACGGGCGTGGAGACGACGGGGATGACGACGACGGGGACAGGGACGGGGCGGCGACGACGGGGACGGGGACGGACGGGCCGGGGCGGCGACGACGACGGGGACGTACAGGGCGGC